>NC_060242.1:12287094-12292094 GCF_021155785.1 Neodiprion fabricii | reverse complement strand
TCGATCCTAAGCCCTAGGAGAAATCCGATGACGATGTTGGTGTATTTCTATGCCTGACACGCGCGTCGTGACGCCGGTGATTGTGCGAACGTCGGGCCTCGCTCGGCGTTCCCCTCCGGCGTGGGCGCGCGCGGTTTGAAATGTGACACACCCGTCGGGCGAAAGGGAATCCGGTTCCTATTCCGGAACCCGGCAGCGGAACCGTTTACAAGTCGGGCCCTCGCAAGAGAGTTCGTCGGGGTAACCCAAAAAGACCTGGAGACGCCGTCGGGAGATCCGGAAAGAGTTTTCTTTTCTGTATAAGCGTTCGAGTTCCCTGGAATCCTCTAGCAGGGAGATAGGGTTTGGAACGCGAAGAGCACCGCAGTTGCGGCGGTGTCCGGATCTTCCCCTCGGACCTTGAAAATCCAGGAGAGGGCCACGTGGAGGTCTCGCGCCGGTTCGTACCCATATCCGCAGCAGGTCTCCAAGGTGAAGAGCCTCTAGTCGATAGACTAATGTAGGTAAGGGAAGTCGGCAAATTGGATCCGTAACTTCGGAATAAGGATTGGCTCTGAGGATCGGGGCGTGTCGGGCTTGGTCGGGAAGCGGGTTTGGCTGACGTGCCGGGCCTGGGCGAGGTGATGGTAATAACCGGATCCGAGCTCGGTCCCGTGCCTTGGCCTCCCGCGGATCTTCCTTGCTGCGAGGCTTCGGCGGCGGTTCGCCGTTGCCGTCGTCCTCTTCGGCCGCCATTCAACGGTCAGCTCAGAACTGGCACGGACTGGGGGAATCCGACTGTCTAATTAAAACAAAGCATTGCGATGGCCCTAGCGGGTGTTGACGCAATGTGATTTCTGCCCAGTGCTCTGAATGTCAACGTGAAGAAATTCAAGCAAGCGCGGGTAAACGGCGGGAGTAACTATGACTCTCTTAATCCCAAATTTTCTTACAGAAATCAATTTGTGGTTATAGAGCGGAGCTCGGCAGCAATTTTGCAATTCATTATTTTAAAACAATGAACCCGCAATCCAACCAGCAGCTAACAATGGATACAACATCTACAAATCCAGAACAATCTACTTCCTCAGGACGAGGAGGTGGACGAGGTAGAGGCAGAGGCTCCTCAGCCCGGAATGGGCGAGGAAGAGGTAGCAGTTTTAAACCAAAACCGCAACCAGGCCCGATAGCTACAGCTCCATCACTGGACGCATCAGCTAAGCCTAAACCCAAAAGTTTATCCATCACGGAGACAACACCTAAGAACGACCCTATGTGGATAGACTTCGAAGCAGATGGCTTCGAAGGCTTAACAGCATATTCAGCGCACAATGACTTTGCCGACACTTATGAAGGATACATCCCACTAGTCGAAAGGGAGTATGATCTTATACACACTGTGGATAAGAACTTCGCTAAATTTGTGTCTAAGTCAATGTTCGTGTGGTATTGCATACAACATCTATATGCTCGAAAGATAACGCTCAAGAAGGCACGAGGATTATCAACATTTGACGAGGATAAGTTGTTAGATTATATCAAAGGAACAACTCATCCGATCCCATCGCCTATCGATGAGTATCTTAGGTCAATTGGAGACACTCAGGATAACGCTACAGTAAAATACAGGATAGTGTTCCCGACGTGGCCCAATGATACAGGGGACTTCGGCCGTGTCAGCGCAGACACGCATTATAAGTATGAGACATCACCTGCGCCTGCAGTAGCAGCGCAAACCATACTAGAAGATCTTAACTACACCCTTGACCCAACACGCAATCCAACTTGGAACTTGCCAGCACGTCTAATACCAAGAGAAGAGGACGCAGGCTTGCCTACCAAGAACCTTTTAGGATGGTGTAGGGCTACAGGTTTAACATCAGAACAGAGACAGACGCTTGAAAGTGCAGGTATCGTAAGAGACGACTTCGCACCTGACGAGCCACAGTTCATGATGAACCGTGATTTATTTGGAAAGATATCAGGATTCATGTGCACAGTCGACAAATATATCAAGTTGGCTAGTGAAACATCAGAATCGAGAAACGGATCAGTTGCCCAAGTCCAGTGGCAAGAGCGCGACCTTACTAATCGTGAGATATTTTCACGAACCAAGCATTACCTTGAACGTGAGGTACACCAGTGCGGACCAGCCCAAGAGGACAGGAGGATAACGATCGGTGCCTTGATTATAGCTCTAAGAGCTAGAAAGGATCAGATATTTAACAAGAGAAGTTACTCATGCTACGACTTTGGTGAGTATGAAGCTGTTCCAGATGCATGGCATAACACAAGGAACACCATATTCGAAACCGGATCAGCAGACGTTTGGAATGTACGAACATTCATGTCAGCGTTCACCGGAAAAGACAACATAAGAGAAGCATGGATACGAAAAGGACTAGTTGGTAAAAGCCGAGACTAATACAAGACTCGAAACCCGATAAAGACTCTCTTAAGGACTCCCTGGTGAACGTCTTTAGCCTAGGAGCCCAAGTGCCAACCGTACACCTCCTCGTGGTGAGAGTCGGGCAACGTCAGTGGTAACACGGACGGCCGAGTACGGTGGCTATCCAGGGTCCTGGGGGTTGCCAGCCCCCTCGACCTTTATCAGTTGGCGTAAAAACTCGGAAAAAGCCTCGGATGGAATCAGAGTCCGGCGAGTCCACTGACTCAGCCGACCCAACGAACCCCAACCTACCGAGTACGTCAAAAGGCAATGGTAAACCTCGTGCTGCAGACCAGGATGAAGCAATGTGCAGATTTCCGGGATGCGGTAAAACGTTTAAGAATATAAGAGGTAGAGGCGTGCATGAAAATCGGAAGCACCCAGACTGGTATGACACGAAGAAAATGGAGATCGAAAATGTTAAAGCGAGATGGACGGCCGAAGAAAAGATGTTGATGGCTAGGCGAGAGGCAAAGATCTTGTTTGAGAGTACAGCTAAAATTATGAACATGAATCAGAGGATACAGAAGGTTTTCGGTGCAGGTCGAACGATTGAGAGCATTAAGGGACACAGGCGGCGCTCAAGTCACAAAAGAAAGGTGCAACAGTTCCTGACCGAGCTTACAGAGAAGGCCCGAGCGGAAGCTGAAGGAGCCAGTGAGTCGGATATATCGTCCGAACCTGCTTCTCCGACAGGAAATCCAGCTAACAGCTTACTGGATAAAATTGCACAGTACCTTGCTAACATGAGGCCCCTGACTAACAATGAATACCAGGTACAAAGTCTCAATGATATCTGCTCTGCTATATCGACTACACCGAAGGACACCATCCTAACAGACGTGGGCCTTTATTTGAGAGGTATTTTTCCACCACCTCCCACGAATACTTCTAAGCCTCTAGATAGTCAGGGCGTGGACCAGCCAAAGAATAAGCGGCAAGCAAGGCGCGCTGAATACGCCAAAGTACAAGACCTATGGCGTAAGGAGCCGTCCAAATGTATAAAGCTGATCCTGAATGATCAAATGGGCGAGCAAACAAACATCCCAAAGGAAGCGATGTTGCCATTTTGGCGTGCTGTCATGGGTAAAAATACAGGCTTAGCCCCCGATGTTGCTACCCCAAATCAAACGCATGACGATCTTTGGCAGCCTATAACACCTAAAGAGATCAAGGCTGCTTACCCCTCGGGAAAAACATCTGCAGGTCCGGATGGCGTCAGCGTAAGGGCTCTCAAGGCCGTCCCAGTAGAAATATGGCAGCGACTTTTCAACATCTTTATGTTATGCGGGAAACTTCCCGAACATCTGTATAGGTCTAGGACTGTCTTGATCCCGAAGGTGAAAGATGCCAAGGAACCTTCCGAATTCAGGCCAATCACGGTGTCCTCAGCAATCGTCAGGACATTTCACAAGATCCTGGCCAACAGGCTCAAGGCCATACAACTCGACGAGAGGCAGAGGGCTTTCCGAGACACAGACGGCTGCAGCGACAACATCTTCCTGATGGATATGGTTCTGCGGTACCACAGAGCCAAACATCGCAAGCTGTTTCTTGCCTCGCTGGATGTGGCAAAGGCCTTTGACTCCGTCTCTTTTGAGGCCCTTGTGGCAATTATGAAATCAAAAGGCCTTCCGGGAGTCATGATAGACTACATAGAAGAAGTCTACGAGAATAGCAGCACCTCGTTAGTACACGGAGGCTGGACCTCGGAGCCGATACACCCTACTTGTGGAGTTAAGCAAGGAGATCCACTGTCCCCAGTTCTCTTCAATTTTATCATTGACGGCCTTCTCCAAACGGTACCAAAGGAGATTGGGGTCGACCTGGACGGCTTTAGGGTCAATGTAGCGGCATTTGCAGACGATTTGATTCTGATGGCTTCATCAGAGGTTGGGTTGCAAGATCTGCTCGACCTAGTATCACAATATCTATACAAGTGTGGTCTAGAAGTAAATGCTGGGAAATGTTTGACGGTATCCCTTAAATCAATACCGAAGCAGAAGAGGACAGCAGTCGACGCTAAATGCAAATTTAAGATCAATGGAAGAGAATTACCAGCGCTAAAGAGAACTGATGAGTGGCGGTATTTAGGAGTACCATTTACGCCAGAGGGTAAAATTAATGATAGTGGGTTGAAGCAGCTTATGCCAAACCTGGAGAAAATATCTAAGGCCCCACTCAAACCGCAACAACGAATGTGGTCGCTGAGGACAATTCTTATTCCTAGAGCCCTCTATGTATTGTCGATGGGATCGGCTCACATTGGATATTTGCGGAAGACTGACCGAGTAATCAGAGCTGCAGTCAGAAAATGGCTGAATTTGCCGCACGACTGTCCAAACGCTTATATACACGCAAGCATTTCAAGCGGTGGTCTCGGAGTTCAGTCGATAAGGTGGACCGCGCCGATTATGCGAAAAGCCAGACTGACAGCTCTAAAGAATTCTCTGTACCTCGATGGGCAGATACCCAGCGGATTCATGGAGAAAGAGTACTTGGCGGTCGAGAGGCGACTGGCTGAGGGCAACAACATCATAGCCACTAACAAGCAGCTCAATCGAAGATGGGC
>NC_060242.1:12272094-12274594 GCF_021155785.1 Neodiprion fabricii | reverse complement strand
GATACATCCCACTAGTCGAAAGGGAGTATGATCTTATACACACTGTGGATAAGAACTTCGCTAAATTTGTGTCTAAGTCAATGTTCGTGTGGTATTGCATACAACATCTATATGCTCGAAAGATAACGCTCAAGAAGGCACGAGGATTATCAACATTTGACGAGGATAAGTTGTTAGATTATATCAAAGGAACAACTCATCCGATCCCATCGCCTATCGATGAGTATCTTAGGTCAATTGGAGACACTCAGGATAACGCTACAGTAAAATACAGGATAGTGTTCCCGACGTGGCCCAATGATACAGGGGACTTCGGCCGTGTCAGCGCAGACACGCATTATAAGTATGAGACATCACCTGCGCCTGCAGTAGCAGCGCAAACCATACTAGAAGATCTTAACTACACCCTTGACCCAACACGCAATCCAACTTGGAACTTGCCAGCACGTCTAATACCAAGAGAAGAGGACGCAGGCTTGCCTACCAAGAACCTTTTAGGATGGTGTAGGGCTACAGGTTTAACATCAGAACAGAGACAGACGCTTGAAAGTGCAGGTATCGTAAGAGACGACTTCGCACCTGACGAGCCACAGTTCATGATGAACCGTGATTTATTTGGAAAGATATCAGGATTCATGTGCACAGTCGACAAATATATCAAGTTGGCTAGTGAAACATCAGAATCGAGAAACGGATCAGTTGCCCAAGTCCAGTGGCAAGAGCGCGACCTTACTAATCGTGAGATATTTTCACGAACCAAGCATTACCTTGAACGTGAGGTACACCAGTGCGGACCAGCCCAAGAGGACAGGAGGATAACGATCGGTGCCTTGATTATAGCTCTAAGAGCTAGAAAGGATCAGATATTTAACAAGAGAAGTTACTCATGCTACGACTTTGGTGAGTATGAAGCTGTTCCAGATGCATGGCATAACACAAGGAACACCATATTCGAAACCGGATCAGCAGACGTTTGGAATGTACGAACATTCATGTCAGCGTTCACCGGAAAAGACAACATAAGAGAAGCATGGATACGAAAAGGACTAGTTGGTAAAAGCCGAGACTAATACAAGACTCGAAACCCGATAAAGACTCTCTTAAGGACTCCCTGGTGAACGTCTTTAGCCTAGGAGCCCAAGTGCCAACCGTACACCTCCTCGTGGTGAGAGTCGGGCAACGTCAGTGGTAACACGGACGGCCGAGTACGGTGGCTATCCAGGGTCCTGGGGGTTGCCAGCCCCCTCGACCTTTATCAGTTGGCGTAAAAACTCGGAAAAAGCCTCGGATGGAATCAGAGTCCGGCGAGTCCACTGACTCAGCCGACCCAACGAACCCCAACCTACCGAGTACGTCAAAAGGCAATGGTAAACCTCGTGCTGCAGACCAGGATGAAGCAATGTGCAGATTTCCGGGATGCGGTAAAACGTTTAAGAATATAAGAGGTAGAGGCGTGCATGAAAATCGGAAGCACCCAGACTGGTATGACACGAAGAAAATGGAGATCGAAAATGTTAAAGCGAGATGGACGGCCGAAGAAAAGATGTTGATGGCTAGGCGAGAGGCAAAGATCTTGTTTGAGAGTACAGCTAAAATTATGAACATGAATCAGAGGATACAGAAGGTTTTCGGTGCAGGTCGAACGATTGAGAGCATTAAGGGACACAGGCGGCGCTCAAGTCACAAAAGAAAGGTGCAACAGTTCCTGACCGAGCTTACAGAGAAGGCCCGAGCGGAAGCTGAAGGAGCCAGTGAGTCGGATATATCGTCCGAACCTGCTTCTCCGACAGGAAATCCAGCTAACAGCTTACTGGATAAAATTGCACAGTACCTTGCTAACATGAGGCCCCTGACTAACAATGAATACCAGGTACAAAGTCTCAATGATATCTGCTCTGCTATATCGACTACACCGAAGGACACCATCCTAACAGACGTGGGCCTTTATTTGAGAGGTATTTTTCCACCACCTCCCACGAATACTTCTAAGCCTCTAGATAGTCAGGGCGTGGACCAGCCAAAGAATAAGCGGCAAGCAAGGCGCGCTGAATACGCCAAAGTACAAGACCTATGGCGTAAGGAGCCGTCCAAATGTATAAAGCTGATCCTGAATGATCAAATGGGCGAGCAAACAAACATCCCAAAGGAAGCGATGTTGCCATTTTGGCGTGCTGTCATGGGTAAAAATACAGGCTTAGCCCCCGATGTTGCTACCCCAAATCAAACGCATGACGATCTTTGGCAGCCTATAACACCTAAAGAGATCAAGGCTGCTTACCCCTCGGGAAAAACATCTGCAGGTCCGGATGGCGTCAGCGTAAGGGCTCTCAAGGCCGTCCCAGTAGAAATATGGCAGCGACTTTTCAACATCTTTATGTTATGCGGGAAACTTCCCGAACATCTGTATAGGTCTAGGACTGTCTTGATCCCGAAGGTGAAAGATGCCAAGGAACCTTCCGAATTCAGGCCAATCACGGTGTCCTCAGCAATCGTCAGGACA
>NC_060242.1:12257094-12259594 GCF_021155785.1 Neodiprion fabricii | reverse complement strand
AGTCGACAAATATATCAAGTTGGCTAGTGAAACATCAGAATCGAGAAACGGATCAGTTGCCCAAGTCCAGTGGCAAGAGCGCGACCTTACTAATCGTGAGATATTTTCACGAACCAAGCATTACCTTGAACGTGAGGTACACCAGTGCGGACCAGCCCAAGAGGACAGGAGGATAACGATCGGTGCCTTGATTATAGCTCTAAGAGCTAGAAAGGATCAGATATTTAACAAGAGAAGTTACTCATGCTACGACTTTGGTGAGTATGAAGCTGTTCCAGATGCATGGCATAACACAAGGAACACCATATTCGAAACCGGATCAGCAGACGTTTGGAATGTACGAACATTCATGTCAGCGTTCACCGGAAAAGACAACATAAGAGAAGCATGGATACGAAAAGGACTAGTTGGTAAAAGCCGAGACTAATACAAGACTCGAAACCCGATAAAGACTCTCTTAAGGACTCCCTGGTGAACGTCTTTAGCCTAGGAGCCCAAGTGCCAACCGTACACCTCCTCGTGGTGAGAGTCGGGCAACGTCAGTGGTAACACGGACGGCCGAGTACGGTGGCTATCCAGGGTCCTGGGGGTTGCCAGCCCCCTCGACCTTTATCAGTTGGCGTAAAAACTCGGAAAAAGCCTCGGATGGAATCAGAGTCCGGCGAGTCCACTGACTCAGCCGACCCAACGAACCCCAACCTACCGAGTACGTCAAAAGGCAATGGTAAACCTCGTGCTGCAGACCAGGATGAAGCAATGTGCAGATTTCCGGGATGCGGTAAAACGTTTAAGAATATAAGAGGTAGAGGCGTGCATGAAAATCGGAAGCACCCAGACTGGTATGACACGAAGAAAATGGAGATCGAAAATGTTAAAGCGAGATGGACGGCCGAAGAAAAGATGTTGATGGCTAGGCGAGAGGCAAAGATCTTGTTTGAGAGTACAGCTAAAATTATGAACATGAATCAGAGGATACAGAAGGTTTTCGGTGCAGGTCGAACGATTGAGAGCATTAAGGGACACAGGCGGCGCTCAAGTCACAAAAGAAAGGTGCAACAGTTCCTGACCGAGCTTACAGAGAAGGCCCGAGCGGAAGCTGAAGGAGCCAGTGAGTCGGATATATCGTCCGAACCTGCTTCTCCGACAGGAAATCCAGCTAACAGCTTACTGGATAAAATTGCACAGTACCTTGCTAACATGAGGCCCCTGACTAACAATGAATACCAGGTACAAAGTCTCAATGATATCTGCTCTGCTATATCGACTACACCGAAGGACACCATCCTAACAGACGTGGGCCTTTATTTGAGAGGTATTTTTCCACCACCTCCCACGAATACTTCTAAGCCTCTAGATAGTCAGGGCGTGGACCAGCCAAAGAATAAGCGGCAAGCAAGGCGCGCTGAATACGCCAAAGTACAAGACCTATGGCGTAAGGAGCCGTCCAAATGTATAAAGCTGATCCTGAATGATCAAATGGGCGAGCAAACAAACATCCCAAAGGAAGCGATGTTGCCATTTTGGCGTGCTGTCATGGGTAAAAATACAGGCTTAGCCCCCGATGTTGCTACCCCAAATCAAACGCATGACGATCTTTGGCAGCCTATAACACCTAAAGAGATCAAGGCTGCTTACCCCTCGGGAAAAACATCTGCAGGTCCGGATGGCGTCAGCGTAAGGGCTCTCAAGGCCGTCCCAGTAGAAATATGGCAGCGACTTTTCAACATCTTTATGTTATGCGGGAAACTTCCCGAACATCTGTATAGGTCTAGGACTGTCTTGATCCCGAAGGTGAAAGATGCCAAGGAACCTTCCGAATTCAGGCCAATCACGGTGTCCTCAGCAATCGTCAGGACATTTCACAAGATCCTGGCCAACAGGCTCAAGGCCATACAACTCGACGAGAGGCAGAGGGCTTTCCGAGACACAGACGGCTGCAGCGACAACATCTTCCTGATGGATATGGTTCTGCGGTACCACAGAGCCAAACATCGCAAGCTGTTTCTTGCCTCGCTGGATGTGGCAAAGGCCTTTGACTCCATCTCTTTTGAGGCCCTTGTGGCAATTATGAAATCAAAAGGCCTTCCGGGAGTCATGATAGACTACATAGAAGAAGTCTACGAGAATAGCAGCACCTCGTTAGTACACGGAGGCTGGACCTCGGAGCCGATACACCCTACTTGTGGAGTTAAGCAAGGAGATCCACTGTCCCCAGTTCTCTTCAATTTTATCATTGACGGCCTTCTCCAAACGGTACCAAAGGAGATTGGGGTCGACCTGGACGGCTTTAGGGTCAATGTAGCGGCATTTGCAGACGATTTGATTCTGATGGCTTCATCAGAGGTTGGGTTGCAAGATCTGCTCGACCTAGTATCACAATATCTATACAAGTGTGGTCTAGAAGTAAATGCTGGGA
The DNA here is from genome assembly GCF_021155785.1 of Neodiprion fabricii. NCBI lineage: Eukaryota > Metazoa > Arthropoda > Insecta > Hymenoptera > Diprionidae > Neodiprion > Neodiprion fabricii. The sequence goes on along the minus strand of NC_060242.1, from coordinate 12,257,178 downwards.
AATGTTTGACGGTATCCCTTAAATCAATACCGAAGCAGAAGAGGACAGCAGTCGACGCTAAATGCAAATTTAAGATCAATGGAA
>NC_060242.1:12242094-12247094 GCF_021155785.1 Neodiprion fabricii | reverse complement strand
GACACGCGCGTCGTGACGCCGGTGATTGTGCGAACGTCGGGCCTCGCTCGGCGTTCCCCCCGGCGTGGGCGCGCGCGGTTTGAAATGTGACACACCCGTCGGGCGAAAGGGAATCCGGTTCCTATTCCGGAACCCGGCAGCGGAACCGTTTACAAGTCGGGCCCTCGCAAGAGAGTTCGTCGGGGTAACCCAAAAAGACCTGGAGACGCCGTCGGGAGATCCGGAAAGAGTTTTCTTTTCTGTATAAGCGTTCGAGTTCCCTGGAATCCTCTAGCAGGGAGATAGGGTTTGGAACGCGAAGAGCACCGCAGTTGCGGCGGTGTCCGGATCTTCCCCTCGGACCTTGAAAATCCAGGAGAGGGCCACGTGGAGGTCTCGCGCCGGTTCGTACCCATATCCGCAGCAGGTCTCCAAGGTGAAGAGCCTCTAGTCGATAGACTAATGTAGGTAAGGGAAGTCGGCAAATTGGATCCGTAACTTCGGAATAAGGATTGGCTCTGAGGATCGGGGCGTGTCGGGCTTGGTCGGGAAGCGGGTTTGGCTGACGTGCCGGGCCTGGGCGAGGTGATGGTAATAACCGGATCCGAGCTCGGTCCCGTGCCTTGGCCTCCCGCGGATCTTCCTTGCTGCGAGGCTTCGGCGGCGGTTCGCCGTTGCCGTCGTCCTCTTCGGCCGCCATTCAACGGTCAGCTCAGAACTGGCACGGACTGGGGGAATCCGACTGTCTAATTAAAACAAAGCATTGCGATGGCCCTAGCGGGTGTTGACGCAATGTGATTTCTGCCCAGTGCTCTGAATGTCAACGTGAAGAAATTCAAGCAAGCGCGGGTAAACGGCGGGAGTAACTATGACTCTCTTAATCCCAAATTTTCTTACAGAAATCAATTTGTGGTTATAGAGCGGAGCTCGGCAGCAATTTTGCAATTCATTATTTTAAAACAATGAACTCGCAATCCAACCAGCAGCTAACAATGGATACAACATCTACAAATCCAGAACAATCTACTTCCTCAGGACGAGGAGGTGGACGAGGTAGAGGCAGAGGCTCCTCAGCCCGGAATGGGCGAGGAAGAGGTAGCAGTTTTAAACCAAAACCGCAACCAGGCCCGATAGCTACAGCTCCATCACTGGACGCATCAGCTAAGCCTAAACCCAAAAGTTTATCCATCACGGAGACAACACCTAAGAACGACCCTATGTGGATAGACTTCGAAGCAGATGGCTTCGAAGGCTTAACAGCATATTCAGCGCACAATGACTTTGCCGACACTTATGAAGGATACATCCCACTAGTCGAAAGGGAGTATGATCTTATACACACTGTGGATAAGAACTTCGCTAAATTTGTGTCTAAGTCAATGTTCGTGTGGTATTGCATACAACATCTATATGCTCGAAAGATAACGCTCAAGAAGGCACGAGGATTATCAACATTTGACGAGGATAAGTTGTTAGATTATATCAAAGGAACAACTCATCCGATCCCATCGCCTATCGATGAGTATCTTAGGTCAATTGGAGACACTCAGGATAACGCTACAGTAAAATACAGGATAGTGTTCCCGACGTGGCCCAATGATACAGGGGACTTCGGCCGTGTCAGCGCAGACACGCATTATAAGTATGAGACATCACCTGCGCCTGCAGTAGCAGCGCAAACCATACTAGAAGATCTTAACTACACCCTTGACCCAACACGCAATCCAACTTGGAACTTGCCAGCACGTCTAATACCAAGAGAAGAGGACGCAGGCTTGCCTACCAAGAACCTTTTAGGATGGTGTAGGGCTACAGGTTTAACATCAGAACAGAGACAGACGCTTGAAAGTGCAGGTATCGTAAGAGACGACTTCGCACCTGACGAGCCACAGTTCATGATGAACCGTGATTTATTTGGAAAGATATCAGGATTCATGTGCACAGTCGACAAATATATCAAGTTGGCTAGTGAAACATCAGAATCGAGAAACGGATCAGTTGCCCAAGTCCAGTGGCAAGAGCGCGACCTTACTAATCGTGAGATATTTTCACGAACCAAGCATTACCTTGAACGTGAGGTACACCAGTGCGGACCAGCCCAAGAGGACAGGAGGATAACGATCGGTGCCTTGATTATAGCTCTAAGAGCTAGAAAGGATCAGATATTTAACAAGAGAAGTTACTCATGCTACGACTTTGGTGAGTATGAAGCTGTTCCAGATGCATGGCATAACACAAGGAACACCATATTCGAAACCGGATCAGCAGACGTTTGGAATGTACGAACATTCATGTCAGCGTTCACCGGAAAAGACAACATAAGAGAAGCATGGATACGAAAAGGACTAGTTGGTAAAAGCCGAGACTAATACAAGACTCGAAACCCGATAAAGACTCTCTTAAGGACTCCCTGGTGAACGTCTTTAGCCTAGGAGCCCAAGTGCCAACCGTACACCTCCTCGTGGTGAGAGTCGGGCAACGTCAGTGGTAACACGGACGGCCGAGTACGGTGGCTATCCAGGGTCCTGGGGGTTGCCAGCCCCCTCGACCTTTATCAGTTGGCGTAAAAACTCGGAAAAAGCCTCGGATGGAATCAGAGTCCGGCGAGTCCACTGACTCAGCCGACCCAACGAACCCCAACCTACCGAGTACGTCAAAAGGCAATGGTAAACCTCGTGCTGCAGACCAGGATGAAGCAATGTGCAGATTTCCGGGATGCGGTAAAACGTTTAAGAATATAAGAGGTAGAGGCGTGCATGAAAATCGGAAGCACCCAGACTGGTATGACACGAAGAAAATGGAGATCGAAAATGTTAAAGCGAGATGGACGGCCGAAGAAAAGATGTTGATGGCTAGGCGAGAGGCAAAGATCTTGTTTGAGAGTACAGCTAAAATTATGAACATGAATCAGAGGATACAGAAGGTTTTCGGTGCAGGTCGAACGATTGAGAGCATTAAGGGACACAGGCGGCGCTCAAGTCACAAAAGAAAGGTGCAACAGTTCCTGACCGAGCTTACAGAGAAGGCCCGAGCGGAAGCTGAAGGAGCCAGTGAGTCGGATATATCGTCCGAACCTGCTTCTCCGACAGGAAATCCAGCTAACAGCTTACTGGATAAAATTGCACAGTACCTTGCTAACATGAGGCCCCTGACTAACAATGAATACCAGGTACAAAGTCTCAATGATATCTGCTCTGCTATATCGACTACACCGAAGGACACCATCCTAACAGACGTGGGCCTTTATTTGAGAGGTATTTTTCCACCACCTCCCACGAATACTTCTAAGCCTCTAGATAGTCAGGGCGTGGACCAGCCAAAGAATAAGCGGCAAGCAAGGCGCGCTGAATACGCCAAAGTACAAGACCTATGGCGTAAGGAGCCGTCCAAATGTATAAAGCTGATCCTGAATGATCAAATGGGCGAGCAAACAAACATCCCAAAGGAAGCGATGTTGCCATTTTGGCGTGCTGTCATGGGTAAAAATACAGGCTTAGCCCCCGATGTTGCTACCCCAAATCAAACGCATGACGATCTTTGGCAGCCTATAACACCTAAAGAGATCAAGGCTGCTTACCCCTCGGGAAAAACATCTGCAGGTCCGGATGGCGTCAGCGTAAGGGCTCTCAAGGCCGTCCCAGTAGAAATATGGCAGCGACTTTTCAACATCTTTATGTTATGCGGGAAACTTCCCGAACATCTGTATAGGTCTAGGACTGTCTTGATCCCGAAGGTGAAAGATGCCAAGGAACCTTCCGAATTCAGGCCAATCACGGTGTCCTCAGCAATCGTCAGGACATTTCACAAGATCCTGGCCAACAGGCTCAAGGCCATACAACTCGACGAGAGGCAGAGGGCTTTCCGAGACACAGACGGCTGCAGCGACAACATCTTCCTGATGGATATGGTTCTGCGGTACCACAGAGCCAAACATCGCAAGCTGTTTCTTGCCTCGCTGGATGTGGCAAAGGCCTTTGACTCCATCTCTTTTGAGGCCCTTGTGGCAATTATGAAATCAAAAGGCCTTCCGGGAGTCATGATAGACTACATAGAAGAAGTCTACGAGAATAGCAGCACCTCGTTAGTACACGGAGGCTGGACCTCGGAGCCGATACACCCTACTTGTGGAGTTAAGCAAGGAGATCCACTGTCCCCAGTTCTCTTCAATTTTATCATTGACGGCCTTCTCCAAACGGTACCAAAGGAGATTGGGGTCGACCTGGACGGCTTTAGGGTCAATGTAGCGGCATTTGCAGACGATTTGATTCTGATGGCTTCATCAGAGGTTGGGTTGCAAGATCTGCTCGACCTAGTATCACAATATCTATACAAGTGTGGTCTAGAAGTAAATGCTGGGAAATGTTTGACGGTATCCCTTAAATCAATACCGAAGCAGAAGAGGACAGCAGTCGACGCTAAATGCAAATTTAAGATCAATGGAAGAGAATTACCAGCGCTAAAGAGAACTGATGAGTGGCGGTATTTAGGAGTACCATTTACGCCAGAGGGTAAAATTAATGATAGTGGGTTGAAGCAGCTTATGCCAAACCTGGAGAAAATATCTAAGGCCCCACTCAAACCGCAACAACGAATGTGGTCGCTGAGGACAATTCTTATTCCTAGAGCCCTCTATGTATTGTCGATGGGATCGGCTCACATTGGATATTTGCGGAAGACTGACCGAGTAATCAGAGCTGCAGTCAGAAAATGGCTGAATTTGCCGCACGACTGTCCAAACGCTTATATACACGCAAGCATTTCAAGCGGTGGTCTCGGAGTTCAGTCGATAAGGTGGACCGCGCCGATTATGCGAAAAGCCAGACTGACAGCTCTAAAGAATTCTCTGTACCTCGATGGGCAGATACCCAGCGGATTCATGGAGAAAGAGTACTTGGCGGTCGAGAGGCGACTGGCTGAGGGCAACAACATCATAGCCACTAACAAGCAGCTCAATCGAAGATGGGCAGACCGGCTGTACAAGTCCGTGGATGGAAGTGCTCTCAGAAACTCGGAGCTAGTCA
>NC_060242.1:12229594-12232094 GCF_021155785.1 Neodiprion fabricii | reverse complement strand
CGGTTCGCCGTTGCCGTCGTCCTCTTCGGCCGCCATTCAACGGTCAGCTCAGAACTGGCACGGACTGGGGGAATCCGACTGTCTAATTAAAACAAAGCATTGCGATGGCCCTAGCGGGTGTTGACGCAATGTGATTTCTGCCCAGTGCTCTGAATGTCAACGTGAAGAAATTCAAGCAAGCGCGGGTAAACGGCGGGAGTAACTATGACTCTCTTAAGGCTTATGACTCTCTTAAGTGGGTTGTGGCTGGGTGTCGGAGCGGTGGTAGAGTGCTCGCGACGTCCTAGCTGCAACACACATGTGCCAACCGTCACCTCCTCGTGGTGAGAGTCGGGCAATGGGTGCGGGTACTTATAACCCGCATCTAGCTAACGACGGTTGGCTGTCGGCCGCTCAAAGGCGGCTCCCCTCGGGGAGTCGTCACGTGCCCACCGACCGGCCACTGGCGGGCGGCCGATAAACGGCGGGGGCTCAAGGGTGGGGGGGGTTCCCAGCCCTCCCCACTAACTTTCAGCAGGCCCGCAAAGAAAAATAAATAAAAGCAGAACCCGCCGAGTGCCTCAGCCCGGCGGGCCTGCTGAAACAAGTACCCGGGGGGAGTTAGCCGATCCCCCGGAGGTGGCTGTGGGGGTAGTGGACGACCCCACCCCAGCCCCTGATAATGAACCGCACCCTTTTGACCCTGAACCAGCACCCGAGCGGTATGCCTGCGGTGACTGCGAGCAGGACTTCGCCACGAAGCGAGGGCTTGGAGTTCACCGCAGGATACGACACCCTGTGGAAGCTAACGCGGCCATCGAACTGCCCGGCGCCAAGCTAAGGTGGAGGGATGAGGAACTGCGGATGATGGCACGGGAGGAGGCTCAGGCCGCCGAGCGGGGAGTGAGGTTCATGAACCTCCACCTCCTCGCTCTGGTCCCCGGTAGGACCCAGGAGGCAATTAAAGGAGTCCGGCGCCGGCCGGACTACCGGACAATGGTTGAGGCAGCCCGACGAGACCTTGAGGCTGCCCATACGCCCCCTGGGTCCCCTGCCAGATTACGGGGACGAAGGAGCCGCTCCATGCCATCACCGCGTCAACGCTCTCCCTCCGCAGATCCAGCAAGGGTACCACCACCCACCCCAGCGGCACCTGCTCCCGCTACTCCTTGGGGGCAGGACCTTGCCGGAGCTATACGTCGTCTAATCGAGATAGCCCGGCAAGAGGAGCATCATCGTGCCAACGAGCTGGCCGACATCGCTGATGATGCTCTGAATGGGGGAAATACTGACGCCGCCATAATTGAATGGTTAGGCAGGGTATTTCCCCCTGCAGCCGCTGCAGCTGGATCTAGGCGCCGCGAGCCGGCCGCGAACCCAATCCGCCAGAGGAACGAAAAGCCGCCGTCGAGGAGGACACTGCGCCGCCGAGAATATGCCAGAGTCCAGACCGGGTGGAAAAACAATAGACGTCACGTGGCTCGGGAGATCCTGGAAGGGGGTCCCAGTTCGACCAACCATACACTGGATCAGTTGGTCGCGCACTGGGGCCCACTGTTGGGGCACCCCTCAAGGGATTACCCAGGCCCTTCCAGGATCCCGCCTGAGAAACCCGAGCTACGTTACACGTGGGACCCAATCTCCGCTGAGGAGATTGATGTCATCAGGGTCCCCGTGTCGTCATCACCCGGTCCAGACATGGTCACGGCGAGGCAGTGACGCGCGGTGTCGTCATCCATCCGCGCGCTCCTCTATAATATCGTCATGCTCAGGGGGGGATTTCCTAGACAACTCCTGCAGAGCCGGACAATCTTCATCCCGAAGAAAAAGGTACCGGAGAACCCTGGGGACTACCGACCGATTTCGATCGGCTCGGTAGTGGTTCGTCAACTACACCGCATCCTCGCTGTCCGCCTTAGATCAGCCAACCTAACCGACGATCGGCAGCGTGCCTTCATCGCGGCCGATGGTACGGCCGAGAACACGGCCGTCCTAGATTCCATCTTATGGACGGCCCGCACGCTGCGACGCGAGTTGCACGTGGCCACCCTCGATGTTGCTAAGGCATTCGACACGGTGAGCCACGCTGCGCTCGCGACGATCGTCGGACAGCTCGGCCTACCAGCTGGTCTGGTAAGCTATGTGGTCGAGCTGTATAAAGGTGCTACCACCAGGCTGGCGGCGGACAGAAGGATGTCCCAACCGGTACCTGTCCGGCGCGGAGTCCGGCAGGGAGATCCCCTCTCACCGATTCTCTTCAACCTGATCGCAAATAAAATCCTTGCGGTCGTGCCCTCTGAGGTCGGGTTCAACCTTGATGGCGAGCGGGTTTCATGTCTCGCCTTCGCGGACGACCTGACCATCATAACCGCATCCAAATGGGGGATGCAGAGGGCACTTTTGAAGGTTGAGGAGACGGCAGCGAGCATGGGGCTGACACTCAACGCATCCAAATGCACAGCTCTGTCTTTGGTGCCCGCCGGCAAGGCGAAGAGGGTCAAGACCGTCGTCGAATCGTTAT
>NC_060242.1:11964594-12224594 GCF_021155785.1 Neodiprion fabricii | reverse complement strand
CTGAGTATCGAGGTGGGCCGGTACGTTCACTTTGAACAAATTAGAGTGCTTAAAGCAGGCTTTTTTCGCCTGAATACTGTATGCATGGAATAATGGAATAGGACCTTGTTGCTACTTTGTTGGTTTTCGGAACCCCGAGGTTCTGATTGATAGGGACAGATAGCGGCATTCATATTGCGACGTCGGAGTCGAAATTCATGGATCGTCACATGACGGACAGAAGCCAAAGCATTTGCCTAAAATGTTTTTTTTTAGTCAAGAAAAAGAGTTAGATTTCCAAAGGCGATCAGATACCTTCCTAGTCCTAACCATAGACGATGCCAGCTGACGATTCCCCGAAGTTTTTTCGATCACTCGGCGAGCAGTTTTAGGGAAACCATAGCCTTTGGGATTCTGGGGGAAGCATGGTTGCAAAGCAGAAACCTAGAGAAATTGACGAAAGGGCACCACCAGGAGTGAAGCCTGCGGCTCAATTTGACTCAACATGGGGAACATCACCAGGTCCGGACACCGGAAATATGGACAGATTGAGAGCTCTCTTTTGATTCGGTGGGCGGTGGTGCATGGCCGTTCTTAGCTAGTGGATTGATTTGTCTGGATGATTTAGACAACCGACGAGACTCTAGCCTGCTGAACAGGCGTAATTTCCGGTATATCCAAGGCCCCCGGCCTCGATTGAGCGGTTTTCACTACGTGCGTACAAATGAATCTTCTTGAAGGGAAAGGCGGCTTCTACCGCACGAGGTTGCGCAATAACAGATCTGTGATGCCCCCAGATGTTCTGGGACGCACGCGCACTACACTGAAGGAATCAGCATGTCTTCCCTGGCTGAAAGGCCTGGGTAACCCGGTGAACCTCCTTCGTGCTAGGGATTCGGGCTTGCAATGATTTCCCAGGAACAAGGAATTCCCAGTAAGCGCGAGTCAGTAACTCACGTTCATTAGGTCCCTGCCCTTTGTACACACTTTCTGTCGCTACTACCGATCATATGATTTAAGGAGGTCTTCGAACCGGTACGCGGCAATGTCTCGGCATTGCCAATGTTGCCGGGAAGATGTCCAAACTATATCATTTAGAGGAGGTAAAAGTCGTCACAAGGTTTCCGTATGTGAACCTGCGAACGGATCATTCAGGCATAAGTACAGACCGAACGGCTCCAAAAGTTAATCCACTTGCTGTATTTTTCAATAATTGCAAAGCAAACATTGAATCAGTCGTAGGATCTCAATTGATTTAATCTTATGTATTGATGCATACATGTTTATCATAAATGACTGATCTGCTATTCAAGGACGAGAAAAGTAATGTTCTGCATACGCGATTTTCCGAATATAGCGTCAACTCTTGGTCCAGTACAGTTCACTTACACTCGCCCATGACCACATCAATAGGCGCACACAATGAACAACCACGGACTCGCTAGTACCGTGTGTATACCAGAGACCGTTGTGCGTACTGTGATTTTTCTATGAAACAAAAGTTTGGTTATGTTGAAAGTGAATACTGTAAATTTGGTACGGTATAAAGGAAAACGGAAAAAAAAGTCAGTGGTTGCTAGTAGATTGAAGCTCATTGAGCGGAATAAAGAAAAGCCAGATGTGGCACGTATCGAGAAGCCAACGACCATCCTCCGTGGCATGCGATTGATCGATCCTAATGAAGTCAACAAAAACATAATGTTCGCTCTTTGGGAGCTTGTATTTCGACCGAGCCACTTGGAAGGTGTGGTGAGTTGTGGTGTTTAATTTGTATAATGCTATTTATTTATTTTATTTACAATATATACAATTATTTACATGGCTGCCAAGTGATGCATGGTGCAGTTTTAGTTACAATGCAATGGGAAGGAGGCGTCAGTGTTGATGTCAGTCGGCTAGGGGGATCGGTCACGGTCCTGGGTGGCGGAGTGTACCTGCTCTCCGGCGAACTGGGCGGCGTTAGTGATGATGTCAGTCGTCGAGAGGGATCGGTCACTGTCCTGGGTGGCGGAGTGTACCTTCTCTCCGGCGAACAGGGAGGCGTTGAGGGACGGCGGTACTCAGTCGGTTTTGCAGGAGACTCCCACTCGCTGTCCGTCGTTTGGGTCGCAATTGTCGCAAAGGACCGCTGCGGTTCAGGAAATGGTGACACAGGAGGTGGGATGTGCCGGTAGTAGCTCGGCGAAGTCAGTCGCGCTCGGCGAACATCCCACAAGGAGAGTAGCACGGCTGGTGGTCTTGTGAGCGGTCGAGCGGGAACGTCTATGAGGTGTAGTGTCCAAGGGACAGGCGGGTTTGATGAAGATGATTTTTGTTTGTCGCTGGCCGAAGCCAGATAAAAGGCGTCCGTCATATAACGTTGCGTCGTCAAGTTTGTTGTAAAGTCAGTCAGCTTGGTCAGTCAGTCGTTGTCGTGATGATGAGATGGAGCAGTGTCGTTCGGAGTCGGTTGGAAGCGTCAAGGTGTAGAACTCGAAGTGTCCTGCCGATCGGTCTGATCGGCCGTCTCTTATTCCAGCCTTGGTGGATCCTTGATAGCGGGAGACCGCGTTTGGCGCTTACGCAACGCGCTCAGCTGCGTGGGTGGCGTGAGCGGCGTGCGTGACGTCACACTTTCTTTTGGGTCGCGTGATTAGAAAGCACGCGAGGCTGGTTGCCTCGCGTGAACTGGAAGGCGCGCGACCAATGAGTTGTGTTCACGTTGTAGTGAACACATAATATGCAGCAATTGTGGAAAAAAATTCGCATTCAATCATATCGTGGAAGAAAAAACAACGGGCTTCCACTACATTTTGACTATGAAATGTGATACTTGCTCCACGCTAACAAAGTGCCACTCAAGCAAGTCACACTTCAACGACGGTCATCGTTATTATGACGCCAACACTGCAGCTGTACTTGGTATGTTATTATGCAACTATTATGTGCTCTTCGATATTTTCTCCTCATAACTAATCGATTATGCATACATGAAGTGAATATCTTCAATTTTGTCATTGGAAATGAGAATCTCATCTCAAAACCTAACCTAAAACTGCGAATTCATAGGTGCCGTTCACTCCGGAGCAGGATGCAATGCACTGAGGAAAATTGCAATGTGCATAGATATGCCGGTCTTGAGTCAGGAAACATACAAGCGCTATGAACGTGAAATCGGTCCACTCATCGAAGAAGCTGCCAAGGACAGTTGCCAAGGTGCAGCAGCGGAGGAACAAAACTTAGTCGTAGAGCATATCGATACGCTGCGTGATAAATTGTAAGCTTTCTGTCATTGTGACAGAATATTTCATTCTCTTGAATGGCATAACTAAGATTGTTTTCATGAAAAGGATATTGGTGGAATTATTGCACAACAAACAAAGATACTGCAGTATTATCATAAAATAATAGTTCCGGATAAAATTTCCGTTTTATCGTACCGGAATCTGTACTATCCATGTCAAGAATCTATTGATAATTTTTCTTACTCAATTGCATGTAGGTCAACAACGTTGGCATTAAATTAATAAGTGGTTGTAAACACCTCGCAGCATGAATTGTACATACAAATATACCGTTAGATTTCAATGGTTAATTCCAAACCATGGTGAAGCTTGCACCGTTGGAGCGCAACGGAATTCTGTTTTTTCCTGAGCCGAGCTCGAGATTCTCATTCAATATTTGGCCAGGACAATAAAACGATTTGTTTTCAAGATCCAAAGACAAATCGGTAGGAGAATTTTCATGGTTTTTGAAATTGAACGAACGATTCAAAAAAAAATGTATCTTCCGTTGGACCTCAACTTTTCAAGCTTCAGTGTCACAATTCCAACAATATCGTATTCAAGAATGAATACATTAGTTCAGTGATTTGAAACAGAGATCTGTATAGAAAAAGTTTTATCTACACACCAAACGTTATAATAGACAAATGAAAATAATATTGAATAATTATACAAATAAAAAAATATACAGCGATTACACGAAACCTCGAACCCCTCAATCTCTAATATAGTATGAAATGTACAAGACCAATACAAAAATAAACAAATATAACACAGACAGAATAAAAAAACTCGAAAGGTGGAAAATGCATTGTGATTGGTTTTTTTTGTTATTCAAAATTTTTAGGCCTCAGAAAATATCGGACGAAATTTACCCCCTCGCAGACTTCATGCGGCCTAGGACCGACGATACCGATAGACTAGATTTTGATAACGCCCTAAGTCATGTCATAAATATAATTGTATCGTATGACATAGGATGGAGTAAGCGTGGCATCGGACGCAGCTACGATAGTCTGAACGGGTACGGCGCAATAATCGGGCTTTTCAGCAATAAAATATTAGATTTCGCAACGCGCAATCGTAAATGAAAAAAATGCGATCTAGGATATCCAAAAATAGATCATGACTGTCGGCAAAATTATGATGGCAGCGCCAAGGCCATGGAAGCGTCTGTTGGAGCTCAATTAGGCAATCGCAGCAGTATTCTCAAGGAGGCAGGGCTCGACATTCGAGTTGTCATCCGGGATGAAGACTGTTCAACGATATCAGCAATACGCCGAGAGAGATCTCAACACATTTTCAAGCTGGCCGATTCCAATCATCTGAAGACAAATTTCTCTAACGAGTTACATGCACTGCGTTCTCGTTTCTCTGAACTCGGAGGAAAAAATGTCATTAAGCATTTAAAAACTTGTTTTGCGTATTGTTGCGCGCAGAACGAAAGAAACACCGCCGATCTTGCAGCTGCATTGCGTAAATTGCCTGATATTTTTTTTTATAACCACGAAAATTGTGGAATATGGTGCGCACATAGTTCCGAAAAAAATGGCTAACATCGAGTGCAATTGAAAAATGAACAATTATATGAGCAATTGATGAAACTGCTGAAGAAATATGCAGATAATGCTTCGAAATTTGCAGCACGCGCGTTCAGCCAAACTAACGAGAGTGTGAACTCAATGATGGCTCGAAAAGCACGTGAGTGCGACTGTTTTTCTTTGAGCGAATCGTGCGATTATCGCTATGCAGCTTGCGTTTGTTCTCTGAATAAAGGTGAAAAATATGTGTGTGATGTGAGAAAAAACGCACAAATGACACCGGGTGTCTCCACATCAGAATTGGTGAAAAGAAGCGATGCCATACGAAAAGCTAGATCGACCTGAGAGAAATTGCCCGCTGCAAAAGCTAGACGGAAGCAATTGCGCGTAGAGAGGTAAAATTCACGAAAAAAACGTGAAACAGCAGAAGAAGTGCAATATCAGTCAGGTTGTGGTTTAGAGTTTGACACAGACATCGCTTGTACAAATTACTCTGATCCGTCCGAAAACAAACTTTTAAAATTAATTCCCGACAACTACGAAGTAATATATTTTGACCGCGAAACTTCTGGATTGTCTCACTCTTCAGACATACTGCAAATTGCAGCTAAATCTCAGAGTTTCAGATTTTGCTCATATGTAAATCCAACGCAAGTAGTAGACGCGAGAGCATCTGCAATTACTGGGTTGAACAATGTGGCAGGAGAATTCCATTTACATGGTCGAAGAGTTGATTCAATTCCCATTAAAGATGTGCTGGTTGCGTTTTATGAATTCTGAAAACTATTTAGAAAACCTTTTCTACTTGTTGCTCACAATGCCACATTTTATGCAACACGTTTAGTCCCTGCTGCCAACGGTCATTCGATGACTGAAGACTTCCAATTAGTTTTCGTTGGCTTTTCAGATACGTTGCCATTATTGGAAAAAATTTATCTCGGGCGAAAGGGACCAGGAATGTTCAAGCTAGATAAATTAGCTGAAGATATTCTAAATTTAAAGACCAGCACACGTTTTCACGATGCATTATATGACGTAGAAATACTGGAACAACACAGCGTTGTTGCTATTGACATTGTCAGTTTCTTCACAACATGTAAACGATTTATTGAAAGATCAAATAATTGCATACATAACATGAAAGTTGCGATGGCATTGCCTCATTTGGAGCCGTTAAAAAATGATATATCGGCAGGAATGCTCAAAAAAATGGCCAGCGCTGGCATTACGTACGACAGACTGAAAGAAGTTCAAAAAACTAGTGGAAAAAATGGAGTCGTTAATTTATTATCAGAACGAATAATCAATAAGAAGCCTCTAGTCCCCGATAGTAAAAGAATATTACTGGCTCTTACTGATTTTCTTGCAAAGAACTTTAGTTAGCGTAAATTGATTTACGCGAACGAATGATAAGCTGTAATATGCTTGTGATAGTTTGTTACATTTGTAAGACGAAAGATCTATGCCGTTATAAAGATTTTCTTCAGTTTTGGATTTTGTTATTTACTGCATAATTTACTTTTCTACTCCACGTTGAATATAAATCTGTGTAACAAAACATGATGTCAAATAAAAATGACTGAGAATAAAAGCATGTGATTAATTATTTCTCTTGGTGAAAAATTGTCCGTTTTCATTGTATATTGTCACCGAATCTAATTGGTGAATATATAAAGTAGGGTACATATGAATACATTGGGAATAGCAGTGGGCAAAGTCTCAGAATAGATGTAGTAGTGTACATGTATTCACACCGCGCGCAGTCGCAGAGTGAATACGAAAGTGTACACGTATATACACCCGACACAGTCTCACTGCAACGTTGCCGCGACGCTCCCCTCTCGACCGTCGTGCCGGAAATTTCGTGATAAATGTTGAACTTTGTGTGCGTTTATCAAAAAGTCCTATGAGTGAAAAATTGTGAATCCAAGACAAAAAAAATTCTAATTTTTTGCTCTGTCAAATGTTAGATTTTCATGAGATTAGCGCGGCTCAGTTAGTTGTGACAAGAAAAATCCTGTGCGTTTTATTGGCCTGGAATGGGGAAGACGTGTTACCAGTACTGACTTTAACCGTGATTTTCTCGTTAATCTATGAGACAATCGTGTTGAAAATTTGTAGAGATATTAACCACTACTCGAATTAGGAGTAGAAGAAATTTCAGCTCGCTTACGCGGGATCAAGTTTACCGTAGTAATACCTCAAAGGAATGCTCTCTCTAATCATCGGAGACCCAAGACTTATAACTCTATACTCGACAGCTTTGAAGGAGCTTGTTTCCGTTGACGTTGGTTTGATCCTGTCTCTAACGGGACTGACTTTGCTCGCTCGTCCCGCACCCCTTGGAGCGTCGAGCAGCGAGCGAGGTTTTTGCTGAATTTACAATTTTGAAACAAAGGCTTGCCTCGCGACGTTCATTCCTGAAGCGCGTGATCCCCCGCTCGCCTCATCTCAGTGTTGATTACACCCGTGATCTGGCGGGTGCGGAGATGCTGACGTTGCTGATGGTCAATTACGCCATTGCGCTTTGGTCGTGCCATGAAACGTTTTGTAGAATGAATATATTATATGAAATGAGAGCTACACTTTCTCGTCTCTTCTGAAAGCGGTATTAATAATTATTGACATTGGTATACATACGTGCGGCGTTCGCGATACAAATACCCTCAGAAAATCTCGTTTAACTGCGATCATCGCGGCTACTTTGTTTGGATCTTGCCCCCCTTTTCGCGATCTTCGGTTACGTGGTGAAACGTGAGCGGCCACATTTTCGAATCTGACATCCAGTTTCGGCCAATAATCGGCGGACCTTCGATTCGCACGACATACAATATTTGATTCGATTTCACGCTCTTTCGCTCAATTGTTACATCGATATATCCAACCGCCGCAATCGGTTTTTTGTCATCTTCGCGAAGTTCTCTTTTGGCGGTGTTCAACCTAATGCTAAAAATTTTTTTTTTTGTATATTCCGACTGAGATCGCGAGGATCGGCGCACTCGAATCAACTTCCATTTTCAACAATTCTTCATTTACTTCAATCGTTTCTATATGCGGTGCGGTCCTACTTCGTTCGTTGTTGCTTTCTCTTTCATCATATACATGTATATACCCATACCATCCTCGACCTCGGGACCATGATCGCTCGTGAAACGCTGTTCTCTGTTTGACGTTTCGTCCGCAGTCATCTGTTCGCTGTCTATGAAGTTTCGGTTTGCCGCAGGTAGTCGATATCTGTTTCTTTTACACGTCTTGTAAATATAACCTTGTTTACCACACTCGCTACAATATTTATTTGGTAGGCTACACTGGTAACTTCGGTGTCTTTTTCCCCCACGACAGTAACACTCGTCGCTTGCTGGGTTCGACGCTGCTCGCGCGTTGCTGCTCGGTGCCCGCTGTTGGAGATTTCCTCTTCCTCTCATCGTTCCTCGTCCTTGGCCGAAGCCGCTTGCTCCACGTTCACGATGCCACGGTGTGTTGTAGCCTCTCTGTTGTCGCCTCTTGTTGACATGCCATATAGCGTTCACACTTGGAGCCTCGGTCGCCTCTTGTTTTGAAGTTTGCGGTTGTAATGTTTTGTAATGGGGCTCTCAAATAAATAACACTCGGGATCAGGCTTAACACTATAGAATAATTTTATTAGGAAACAAGTAAATAAGGTGATTGCGTGTGTCACGCTCAGCGCTCGCTGACCAACTGCCTCGCGCTGTACCGTGACTACATACATTCTTACTTAGTATTTGTACATCGAGTAACGTCGTAAACACTACAATTCCTCCCTTTTGAAATACTGTTACACTTAGTTTTTCAATCGGTTTGAACGACGTAATACAATATCAGATTTGTTCGTTGTTACCTTTGGCACTGTCTTATTTATATCATCAATCTCGGGCGTGTATCCGATAATTTGATCGACATGTCGTTTCCACGTTTTGTTGGGTGCGGTTTCTACTAGAAACGTTACCGGTGACAATTTCTTTGTTATTGTACCTGGTACCCGCGCTTTGCTTCTAACGCAAAAATCTTCAACCATCACCGTGTCACCTATCTGGAATTCAACAATTCGACTGCTTTTTCTTCCCGCTATCTGTGCAGATTGCTGTTTCTCTACGCTATCCAATACACTCGGTCGTAACAAATCAAATCTAGTTTTAATTTCCCGTTTGTACATCATAAACGATGGTGATCTGCCAGTTGTACAGTGTTCTATTGATCGATAGTCGAATAAGAAAAGATTAACTGCGTAGTCGAGAGGTTAACCGGTTTGAACAATTTTATCGACTTTGTCCTTAAACGTGCCTACAAAGTTCTCAGCTGCACCATTTGTTGCTGGATGGTGCGGTGCTGTAAAACTCTGTCTAATACCATTTATTTTACAAAACTCTTGAAATTCTTTACTTGTAAATTGAGTACCGTTATCGGTAACTACGTGTCTTGGTAAACCAAATCGTGACAACACTTTTTTTACCTCCTCGAGTACTCGCGGTACTGTGGTACTTTTATTCATATCAATGACCTCTGGCCATTTCGAGTACGCATCAACAATTATCATAAACATATGTCCGTGGAATGGGCCAAGGAAATCGATATGAATCCTACTCCAACAATTATCTGGGTACGGCCATGGCGTTAACGGAACACTCGGTGGTTTCTGTCTTTCTTGCACGCACACTCTGCATGCTGCCGATACATTCTGGATATCGTTATCGATATTCGGCCACCACACGTGACTTCTCGCTAGCATTTTCATCTTTACCACACCGAAATGTGAGGCGTGTAATTCACTTAACACACTGTTTTTCATTGATTCTGGCGCTATTATGCGATACCCCCATAACAAGCATTCTTCTTCGACATACAGCTCGTCTCGTTTCGCATAGTATTTCTGTTCCCCTTCACTCAATTCACTCACACTTGGCCATGTACCGTTTACATATTGAACTATTTTATTTAATACTTCATCTTTTTTTGTCTCTTTGGCAATTTCTACCGCGCTTAATGTTTGTAACGACTCTGATATATAGTTTATTGATGATAATTCGTCATCGAACACTGGAGTTGCATCATTGATTGGAAGTCGTGAAAGTGCATCCCAGTTACCATTTTGCTGTGATTTAATATATTCAATATTGTAATTGAATCGTGATAAGCAGTATGCCCATCTTTGCAGCCTACTTGCAATAGTTAAAGGGATCTCTTGCTTTGGACCAAAAATAAAAACTAAAGGCTTATGATCTGTTCTCAACGTAATCTCTTTGCCGAATATATAATTATAAAATTTCTTAAACCCGAATACAATTGCACTCGCTTCCTTATCAATTATCGCACGGCTCGCTTCTTTCTCCGGAATTATTTTAGACGCGAACGCTATCGGTCGCTCGGTACCGTCTTTGTATTTATGTGACAGGATCGCTCCTAACCCGTATGTGGATGCGTCGCAGGACAAGATGAAATCGGTGTTAGGATCGTAGTGTGCTAACACTCGTGGCGATACCAACTCCCCCTTGACCCACTCAAACGCTTTGTCACATTCTTTTGTCCAATTAAAATTATCTGCTTTCGTACACTCATAAAGACATTTTAGTTTTTCTGCTCTCTGTGGCAGAAATCTCGCGTAGTAAGTGATCAACCCAAGAAATGAGTCTAATTGTTTTTTGTTTACCGGCGTTGGTGCTTCTATCATTGCTTTGACTTTAGTTTTTGATTTGTGAAGCCCATTCTGGTCTATAACAAAACCCAAAATGTCCAGCTTTTCTTTGAAAAAATCACATTTGCTAATATTTACTTTGAAACCATAGTCCTCGAGTCTTTTAAATACAGCGTTCAGCGCTTCTAAATGCTCTTTATCGTCTTTGCCAGTACAAAATATGTTATCAATGTACGGAATTACTCCGTCAATTCCCGCTAAGCATTGCTCAATCTTCCTTTGAAAATCACCCGGGCCCGACGCAATACCTTCCGGCATTTTAGTATACCTGTAGAGGCCTTTGTGCGTTATTATTGTCAAGTAATCTCGACTGCTCTCCTCTACCGGGATCTGCATGTAAGCAGGCTGGAGATCAATCTGCGAGAAAGTTTTACCGCTTCTTAGCGCTAAAAAAATTTCATCGATTAATGGAATTGGGTGTCTATCTTTAACTAAATTTGGGTTTAACGTCAACTTAAAATTTCCGCAAATTCTTACTGTGCCGTCTGTCTTTATTACCGGTACAATGGGTGTAGCCCACTCGCTGACGTCCACCTTCTCTAGATGGCCTAATGTTACCAGTCTATCAATCTCGTTTTCGACTTTACTCGCTAATGCAAATGGCAAGTGTCTAGCTTTCAATGCGACTGGCTGAGTATTTTCTTTTAACGTTAATTTTAACATTCCTTTATTATATAAACCTGGACCTTCACCAAACAATTTTGGAAACTTCGTTGGGAATCCCATCGTTTCATTTACTCCATAAATTTTGTTACACATATCTGCTCTCTTATTCAGTTTTAGAGGCCATAATCCAAAAACTTTTAGCCATTGCCTGCCAATTAACATTGGACCATCTCCTTTCATTACTCTCATTCCCAGTGAGGCTTTCTCATTGCCTATCTTTACCTGCAAATTATCCAGTGTTCCCACATGCTCTAAAGGTACCTTACCGTATGCGTTTAATGGACTACTAATCAACTTTACCTCGCAATTTGGAAAATATCTGTCTTTATCTCTCTTAGATATGATCGTTGCATACGAACCTGTGTCCATTTCCATTTTTAGAATCCTATTATTAATTAATACATCTAGATACATTGGTTCGGCTGTTATATTATCGCTACTGCAATTTGCGTTGCTGCTGGTCATCCTCGATGATTTTTTTTCGCGGCCATCATCCATCATGAAGAAATCGTTCTTGTCCCCTTGTTGATCCTCAGACTCCTGCTCAAGGTGTTGTACCGCCTTTTGTGCTGTACACACCGTCTCCAGGTGCCCTTTCCTTTTACACGAGTTGCACGTGCTGAACCGGTGATAACAATCACGAGCCCGGTGGTTGTTTCTTCCGCAGCAGAAACATGCTGACGAGCGCCTAGTATTTGCGCTCGTGTTTTCACTCGTCGCGCGGTTACCCCTATTCATCGGAGCTCTGTTCAGGTAACGCTGGTTGCCGCCCCTTCTACCTCGATCTGCACCTCTTCCTCTTGTGTGAAATTGTCTCTTGTACTCTGGCTTTGGAGCCGAGCTTATTTTGTTAACTATTGTCTTTGATGGTTCTCCAGCTGCTTGGTCTGTCGATGACGCATACTTCTCGGCTGTTTCCAGCGCTGTTGCCAGTTTGTAGGCTGAGTCGTATGTTAATTTATCCTCGCGAAATAATAACGTTTTTGTAGTGTGATCTTTCAGTCCGCACACTAACTGATCGCGTGATGCTATTTTCGCGTCACCGAAGTTACAATTAATCGATAAACTTTTTAATCTTGCCGCAAACTCCGACACTAACTCTGTTTGCGATTGTCTCGCTTGATAAAAAGTACATCTTTCCATAGTCTCTGACGGCTTCGGGTTAAGATGATTATTTATTAATTTCACTAATTCTTCAAATGTTTTGGTGCTGGGTTTTTCGGGCGCGCATAGATCACGAACAAGTTTATAGGTATCGGGACTAATTTTCGTTAGCAACACTGCCGCTTGTTTTTCTGCCCTGACGTCGTTAGCTACGAAATATAATTCGAGCCTTTCGGTGTACATCTCCCAATCGTCCTTACCCAGGTGAAATTCTAGGCGTGAAATATTAGAGTTGGTTTCTGCCATTGTGTGGAATTGTATTGTTTCCTTATTATCTTCTTGTACGCTGCCCTGCGGTTCGGTCTTGTCGACTTGTTTACTTTCTTTCTCTTCGTTCACCTTTCGTATCTGGCACCGTAAAATTTTTCGTAGTACGTCGATATTTGCCGCTTCGTCGAATTTTAATCCCAACTGCATTAAAATTGCAATTAGTTTAGGTTTATTTAACTCTTGAATCCACGACGTTTTAGAGTAATCAATATCAATTCCATTAGTGCCCGACATTAATTTTGTCGTCCACTTCACAATTTTCCCGGTTTCCTTTGTGTAGTGCTGTTACGCTTACGTGGCTATCGGATACAGCGTGTAACGCAAAAATGGCCACTAAATTTGCACTATTAAGCCAACCCTGCACTATAGTTCGAATGAACCTCGTCGCCAGTTGTAATGTTTTGTAATGGGGCTCTCAAATAAATAACACTCGGGATCAGGCTTAACACTATAGAATAATTTTATTAGGAAACAAGTGAATAAGGTGATTGCGTGTGTCACGCTCAGCGCTCGCTGACCAACTGCCTCGCGCTGTACCGTGACTACATACATTCTTACTTAGTATTTGTACATCGAGTAACGTCGTAAACACTACAGCGGTGATAACAATGACTCCGCTTTCGCGTCGGCCAGTTTGACGGTTTTTGCTAACTGGACCGACTGTTCCCACTCCAAATCTGGCGATTGTAATAATTTATAACGCACGGTTCTCAACCTCATTCCAGATATCAGTCGATCTTTTAATTGATTCTTTAACTCTACCGCTGATAAATTACATTTTTGTACTAACATTTGAAGTGCTTTTACAAATTCATTGATAGACTCATCCTCCTTCTGCCTTCTTCCGCGAAACGTAAGCCTTGCGAGATGTATGTTTTCTTTGGGTGCGTACAACTCTTCCAATTTTGTCTTCAGGGTCTCGTAGGGCATCGTTAAAGGTTTCGCAGGGGTTACCGCTGCCTTGAGTTCTCCGTAGACCTCCGCAGTAAATCGTGTTATCTGCAATACTGACTTTTCGACTTCGGTAACATCGTTTAAGACGATGAAAGCCTCCAATTGGTCCTCGAATGTTTTCCATTTTGCCCTCTTTTTGAATGGTTCTATAGTCTTGGCGTTGAATTGAGCCATCCTCGGTTCTTCTCGCACCGCCTCGTCCGTCCTCGTTTTACCGGTCCTCTCCTGCCGCGACTACGCATTGCTTCCACTAAGAGTTTCCGCACAGAGTCTAATTTCGCTCCCGTTGGCAACTCGACCTCGAATCGTGAAAAAATCACCAATAGTTCGTCTTTGGAGTACGTTTGAATCCAGGCGGCTTGCCCCGATTTGAATTTTTTGTCCTTTCCAATCTCTTCCCACTTCGCGAGCTCTTTATCAGCGTTTATATCGTCTCCGCATCTGGTAACTCCCTCCACCATTCCTTTAATTTATTGAAATGTTTAATTTGTTTGAATCCCATTCTCGTCGCCACTGCTCAGAGCCCATTAATTAAGGGAACTGGCGAGGTAGCACTGAATACACGGAACACTTTGGAGGAGCCCACTGTTTATTTTCGTGTCGGCGGTACGAGCTCACAAGCTGGACTCCTTACCTCGACACCCGAATAACTCGGGTGCCCTCTACCTTGCAGTGGGGATACTTTTGAGAATTGTTTTAAAAATATTGTCGCAAGAATTATAGAGTGACTTTTTGAGATGTAGTTTAGTCTGTTTGAAATATTTCAGAAATATTTTTATTGAATATTTTATGAAACGTTTCAGATATATTTAAAAAAAAGATCGATGCAAGTTGAAAAAGTCTAGGTCAAGAACTTGCAAAAGATTTCTTGAAATGTTTTGAAAATATTTATAATTTTTCTTATAAAATTTGAAATGAAACATCTCAAAAAATGTTTTTAAAATAATGTAGCAAGGATTCTACACCAATGTTCAAAATCATGTGATCTTCCTGAAAATTTCCAGAAAGGTTACTCAAAATTGAGTTTGTTAAAACTTCCGAAACGACTTGAATAAGTTACAGAATAAGTAAATAATACATACAAAAATTTATTATACCTTAATAAACGCTTCCATTACAACAATATTATATTTTCAAATTACCATTTCACATTCTTCTGATTTTCTTTTTAATTAACTTTCTAATCAATCTTGCACATAACTCAGGAACATTTGGTATTCATTACTAAAAATTTTCAAAATTTTTCGATCAGGTTTAAGTAATCCAATATTTGTACTTGTTACTAAGTTATAGCATCATGAATAAACATTATTCTTTCGCATAACATTCGAAGAACTGTTAACTACGTTTTAAAAATAATCTATGAAGTAGTAAAAGAAGAACATTTTTTGTCATTCTAACCTACAGACAGGTACGCGCTGAAAATCCTCAAGTAGTTATCACAAACATTTTGATTTACGTCTAATGATCGGGCTTGATTGTCAAGT
Organism: Neodiprion fabricii; assembly: GCF_021155785.1. Taxonomy (NCBI): domain Eukaryota; kingdom Metazoa; phylum Arthropoda; class Insecta; order Hymenoptera; family Diprionidae; genus Neodiprion; species Neodiprion fabricii. The sequence goes on along the minus strand of NC_060242.1, from coordinate 12,209,560 downwards.
TTATTTTCAGAATTAGTTATACTAAAATACCAAAATACCCAAGGACGATTTTTTCACGTTTCTCTTATAATTTACCATAGCTAACATTCTATTAACAGTGTCCACTGGGTTATAAAAGAATAACAATATAATAATTTACGATGAAATGTAAGAAATTATTAATGATCGGCTCAATGCGCCAGTGGTATATGGTCGAAAAAATTGTAATTTTGTAAAAAAAAAATTATCGAAATCAGCTCGAAAATTACGCCACATCACTAGAGAACATTCATAATTATAATAATCAATAATCTTCGCTCTCTTTTATTGAAACTAATTCTGACTTTAAATTCAAATTGAATTATCTGAATGTTGTACTATAATAATGGAACAAACCTATTCATTATTATAGTGTAATGATAAACTATCAAAAATATGTTAATCAATATTTTGATCAGTCACTTTGGGTTAAATGGACGGCAATCAGTATACCGGGACAATCTCTAGAAACTATACAGTCAAAGCGCATGCCACTCCGAGTTTCAACTGTCAAATTCCGTTTCTGGCGGCGACGTAGTTCATACAAATTTTTGAGGTTATAATCTCGAACATTCGAGGTAGTGACTCGGAAAGTTGATTCTTCAAATAACGGTCGAAACTTGATACTAATGCTCTTTGAAAATTGGTTTCATTCGACGAAAATGAGAAATCTGTTTGATTGTTGGGTGCTTAGAAGAAATGCAGTAGGTAGGTGGGAACACTTTATTTGATCGCTTTTATAATCTTTTACATTAGAAATAACAATGAAATTTTTTTCTTTCAACAGGTGATACGGCCAAAATAATTACATGTCTAATATTCACTGTTATCTGCCTATTCAATTTATCACACGTACGAAGATCATCGCCACTTTCAAGCAACTAAGCAACTTTCTCACTCTCTTTTTATTACGGTCGGTAATATTGAATTTTGTCATTTTCGAAAATGAGACATTGAACCGAGAGTTCAAGAAATTCAAATATCTCACTATCTGTAAAAGAACCGTGAATCTTTTTTTCTCGAAAATAGTTCAACAACTTTTACAAATAGTCGATAGTCAATGTATTTTTTCCAAACAATAAATTATTGCTACTACTATTAAAGATTTTCCAATGATTATCAGAGCTCATTCCGCAAATTTTCAATAATGTTCGACTAAATGAATAAAGGAAACCTATTACTCAAATTGAAAATTCATGTAATAATATATTTATCAAAATGATTTCTGTATTTTGTGTCAGTGCGGTTCGAAACGTAGAAAATCTAATCCAAAACGAAGATATCAGGAACGTAGATCATATCCTGTGACACAAGTTGAAAATCAACTTTCTCAAAAGGCGCCTCAAGGTCACTGATAGCTTCAAGGACAATCATGTTTTATAGTAATGTCAGAACATCATTACGAGGATATTGACTTATCAGATTCAAGATTGTATCCCTTGTTCCATCAAAAGAAACGAATATCTGATTTTCAACGATGTCGTTCAGAGAGATGGCGAGAAGATATAGATCATTGACGTAGGATCCGCGAACTAGTGATTAAGGACGAGTGTAAACAAAACGAAATGATTTTGAGATGGAGAGGGATACTGATTAACAATAACCGAGGTTTCTATTGATCTTGATGCGGCGATACAGACCGTATCGCACGAATACGTTACACAGAGTAATGGTCTACAGAGCGAGAGAACACATAAATTACACACATACATGATTTTGAGACAGTAGACCATACATGAGATACAGCTGATAGGTTTTGAGTCGCGACACGGGCAAGCGGCGAGGTTTGACGCAGAGACGGCAAGTAAACACTGCACGCGAGTGTGCGTCCATGCGTGAGGACGATTTTGAGTGTCGCGAGACACACATTTAACTAATTCGATACCTTGCCGAAACAGAAGTTCATGAAGATCGTTTTCCAAATAATATAATCCGATAAAAAATGTAGTTCATAGTCCTCCGAACATCACCTTGTCACAAGGATATTTGGAAAGAGTCCCTGTGTTGCAGAAACCATTATAAAATTCTTGGTTTTCAATTCGTGCCACTGAATGACTTCTGCGTTTCAGGTTCCATTTCCAATCTCAGGATGAGGTTTTTTGTTTGTTCCAGACAATGCTAACATGAAATAGAGACATAATTGCGATAAATGGAGATTCACAAGCTTTCAGTCTTAGCATAGGACCCCGTAAAGAGTGTAAAATTGGATTTGATTTCAAGCTATCGATAAATTGCATTGCAATTAAAAAGTGAGCGAGTAAGTGAATCCTATAGCAGACCAAGTGATTATTTGCAAAGCAACGTGCACTAGTAATTGAATACATACTTTACACTTCACTCGGGTTCCACGAGACCGAAGCACGGGTGATAACTGCAACTAGCTAGCCAGATGACACCGTCAACTGAGATGAAGTTTAAATACATTTTTAATTGAAGTTATTTAACATTTCTAAATTTGGATTGGTTCAGTTTGCCTCACAAAATTCAACCCTAAAATCTAATGGAGGACTTAAAGAACTATTTATCTGAATTTATTGCCAAAGAGAGTGAAAGTAGGCGTCAAAGTAAGATACCAAACTGAATGGTATAAGGTTTGGAAAACAATTCTGGTCAATAATAATGCTTGAATTACAATGTTGCACAGAGTGATTCCTCGGTAGAATGAATTGGCAGCAACGGTTAAGTAACAAACTTATCGCTATTGGCTCGATCAAAGCAAAATGATGAGATATTCAGCCAGTATGATCTGTAGTGTATCCCGTTTTTTAATTTTGCCGCAACTGATGTTAAGAAAGTGGCGATGGACTGATGAAATTTACTCTGGCACCTGCTGTCTGACGGAACAACCACGTTTGATTGTTGTAATGATTGCACCGCTTCAGAAACCAGGATCCTTGCCACCGAAACGTTTTGACCATCAGGTGAGCCAAATTTTTCCTCGTGTTAATCAAAGTTCAAACTTTAAGCCTGCTGAAAAAAAACGAACTAATTTTATCATTAAATTCATGTTAACATATTATAATAGTCAAAGATCACGGAATTAGAAATTTACTTACATGCTTTCATGTCTGACAACTTCAATTCCGCTAGACGATGAATTATTTCGTACCTGAAAATATTGGAAGCTATTATTATCAGATAGGAGCTTTCGATAGTTTTGGATATTACCTTCCAATAAAATGCACGAACCAAATCGTGAATGAAACGCATTTTTAATCTGATGTAAATAAAGAATCTGTTCACAATAAACGTTAGTTTCACTTGCCTACCTCTGTTTGTCCAGATTCCCACCTGTTAATGACATTTCACATTGAATTTCAGATTTTTATTTCGATAAATAACATCCAATTTCTGTATCATTTGATATATTCTTTTTCGTTGAATTCTTTATTGCGTCAGTTGAATATTTTCCGATATCGACCACGGTATTGCTGAACGATACTATTCCTCTTAGAGAACTCACGCTACTTAAGAATAAACGACAATATAACCTCAATCCGCGGTTTTATGCGCGAGAGATTTACAGCTCCTGAGTATTAGTTGATTTTGTGTACGTTGGCCGCCTGAAATCATTTTTCGTTAAATGATTACTCAAAATTCATAAAAAAGTTAGCTTATCGCCTTATTACCTTTGCTTTCTTTTCTATCGTGTGACAGCTGAGTCAAGCCATGGTGAAACACTTACTTTCATGATCGCTTCATCTACATTATTATGTTTTCGCTTTACAGCCTCTGAAACGATAAAATTTACTCAATTATTTATTACACATTCTTATCGTCATATCGATACGATCAACTTTGCATTATTGATTTCAATTAATTATGATTTACCATAAATGCACTTGCATAACATTATATATTTGAAGCTTTTATTTTTCTTCATTGTGATTTTATTTTTTTCTTGTCCTTTGTAGAAATATTTAACTAGCACCTCGTCAATAACCAGTCTAAGTAATATTGTGATTATCCCGTCACGGGAAGTTTCACTTTTTATTGTTTTGATGTATGTAATCTGTAAAAATGTTATACATAGCAGTATTTTTTTTATTTGTAAATAAATATTACAAAAACATGAGTTGTGCAGTTTATACGTGCTTAAAGGTATGAAAGGCTCGAATCGAAGTACGTTAGCGTACGATAATCAAGCGTTTTACACACGGAGTGTTATAAAATTATTTTCTCGCATTAGTATCGAAATGTACTATACTTATAATTAATATACAGTTTAGCAAATAATTGTGAATGAAATTGCACGTCGTCTGGGAAGTAATATTACTGTAATAGAATTATAAGAATTACCGGAGCTGTCACATTTTTCTTTCACATCAATGCTGTTCCAATAGCTTCCATAGTTTCACTTTTATCATCCACCGGAAACAACTTTTCAATCAATATTTTTTCTGATGCTGATAGTTTTGTACATCCTTCACTCTCATTCGTTCTTCCAGTCTTAATATTTTTCAATTTGTTTTCAAGCTCAGTTTGGTTAACGTTAATTTTATTTAACAGTTGTATCAGGACTTCTTGTCCTTCTATAAATAAGTTAGATTTATTCACATACTGTACATTATTCGCGATTATAAGATTCAGAGTATCACGATATTTAATTATAACAACGTTTAAAGAAAGTGTCAAAGAGTATAAATTATTATGATTTTGTACTCACTAAGCAGTTGATCTAATTTACTGTTGATATCATTAGACTTGTTATCAATTGACTGTACATTTAGATTATCCGATGAATTTTCCTTGCTAGCTAAAGCGTCTTTGTTTTTACGACTGTCAGATTCTAATTATTTAGAAATACTAGAGGCTTCGCCCCTGCCCCACTACTTCCTTAAACAGTGTCTGTTAGACAGGTGAATTTATTTATGCTGATTTGATGACAGGTCTGCAACTGTTGAATCTTGCTGTAGTTATTATTTTCCCCATAGTAGAAGAAATTCACAGCTTTGCTATAAGTAGAATTTCTATGGCTTCAGACAAATTAAAAACTCGTTATGATATTCGAGCCAGGGATACAAAATTAATCCCGGAGATTCTGTCTGGCACTTTCAACCTCGAAGACAGAAAGGACGATGTCCAAAACTACAAAGAAACTGGAAAGGCTTTACTTGGTGGTTAACCGGATCAAGGATTTACAGGATCGGAAAAAACCTATTTCTTCTCTGATATGACTCTCCTCGAGTTCTGTTTCATTACTTCTGCTGACATGTTTGCCAGTATGATATATTTGAAACGATACTCAGTCTCACCTCTGCGTGTCGATCTTGAGTGCCGTATACACAATACGCCAGCGGGCGAAAAAGACAATTCCCGTCGGGAATCATCTTGATAATTCTCGTTTGCATGTTTATTTTTTGCGTGTCAGAAACAGATACCCATAAAGATATTTGTCAAAGATTGTCATAAACAGCCGATGACAGCTGTCAAAGGAAGTTCTGTTTGCTAGATGCTTTTTGTTTTGTTTTCGGCCTCTCACTCCACCGCCAACTTCATGCGTATACTATTGTTATTATAATCTTTTCGATACTATTGTTATCATTATCTTCTTCGCCTGTTGTTACTTCTTTTTCATTTGTTCAGAACTTTTTTATTAAATAGAGAGATGCCAAGAGATTATCTTGAAAATTAACACTCGGTCACCGCCGACTCGGCACCACTCACGTTCTTCGTTTGTTTTTCGCAGGCTGGCCATCCGATATTCAATTTCAAACTGCGAAAGGTCGAAAATCGAAAAAAATCCTTTGAGCTTATCACATTAGGTGTGATCACCCATAAAAATTCAAATTATTATTCATGGACGATTTGACAGGAAATGCCATATACATTAAATGAAAACATAATCGTCGTCGTCTTCGATGCAATCATTTTTCGGCCTTTCGCAGTTGAGAATTAAATATGGGATGGCCAGCCGGCGAAAAACAGACGAAGAACGTGAGTGGTGCCGAGTCCGCGGTGACCGCGTGTTAACTTTCAAGATATTCTCTTGGTATGTAATGTTAACATGTATTACATTTACATCATTTTAGGAATTATTATATAGTATATATGTAGGGAGATCTCGATTCAGAGGCTTGCAGGAGATGAATTGTGGGAGTGTGGGCTTAAGATAACAACACGTGTTGTTGCAATAATCAACTGTTATTAACAATAATACAATAATAAGTTACAGACGAATATCCAGTACAAGTATTCGTTCTAACATACCTGAATCAACACAATTTGTCGGTATAGCAAAGGTAGTCTTGAGTGCGTGCCTGTGTCGTAGCACAGCTTGTCAACGACTGCCCGGTGCCGTCAGAAGCGAGTGTCTCGGTCGCCTGCCCGCTAGTTAGTCTAGTCAACAAGATCCATTTTTAGAAAATTTTCACAGAGCTCACCGAAAATTATAATTTTGGTGTCATTCGATTCGTATTGACGTCTAGAAACTTTTTGAGAAAATTGAAATGGCGCTGATAAAAATTGCAAAAGTTATAAACAATATAGTGAAAAAAAAAAAATTGCTTTCGTTTTTTTGAAAAATCTCAAAAACTATAAAAGATTTTCAAAATTTGAAAAAAGATCCTTAAAGAGGAGGATATTTCCTGAAAAAAAGTCCACACTCCCGGAACTGTATCTCCAATATTAATAATTTTTACAGAGCCCTAAAGTTAGTACTAAAACGGGCAGTCTGGCGTTCACGCGCGCCGCGTCATTCAGGCACGGTAAACAAAAAAATTATTTAAAGATATTAAATATGAATATTAAGGAATGAAAAAATTTACATACCTTAAGAATAGGTTGATAAATAATAATCCGCGCAAAAAAAAATTTTATTTGCATTTTTTTCATATTTTATCCATTAGTTGACTAACAAAATTTTTGAACTGGAAAGTTAACATAAAAACCTTCGTAATTGTTAAACTAAAGAGCTCAATTTTTTTTTGCTTTGTACGGTTATTCTAAAGAGGTGAAAAAATAGATTTCCGTTGGAAAAATTAAAAAATTTTAATTTTCCACTTAATTATCAACAATCTACTGCACTGAAAAATTAATAATAGCAATAAAGCGTTTGTAAATTTTTTTTTTTCCAAAAATTTCAATTACTTCGTTTTTAAATCATTAAGCGCCACCTGACATTATTTTTTTTTAATTTTATACTCCCATTGTTCAAAAAATTGTTATAAACAAATGCTTTATTTTGGAGATAATTAAAAAAATTTTTTTTTTATTCGAAGCATTAAAAAATATTATGATTTTTAAAGAAAAAACCATTTTTTAAAAAAATGTTTTTATTGGTTAAAAAGCATTTGTTAATTAACTATTTTTTTTTTGTAATTCATTATTAATATTAAGGAATCGTTTTTTTTTTTAAATCATTACTTCTGTTGTTCTTTTATATCCTGCAAAAAAACAATTTTTTATTCACATTTAATTTGTTTATTTGATAAATAATTTGTTACAAACAAATGAAATTTTTATTTTTTATTTTTTTTTCGTAACTTCAAATTAAAATAAAAACAACTACGTATCGCATGTTTTATGAAAAATTTTTTTTCTATTTTTCAGAAAATTTTTAATATTTTACTATTCGTAAGTTCCATATTTTCTTTCAGCTTACGATCACTATTATTTAAATAACTTTTAAACTATTACAGATACGAGAAAAATACTTCAAGTCATTTTTAACCATTTTAAAGTAATTAACGATATGGACCGACAGTCGAAGCTCTAACTCAATTATTTATTTACTTTTTTCTTATTATTTAATAAAAATTCGAAAGAAAACATTTTTTTGACTTCTAAGGTTTCTTACTTGCTTATATTTTTCATTTTGAGAAAACAATCAGTAATGACGACATTTTTCTTAGGTTTCTTATCAACTACAAGTAATAGAAATATTATTTATAATTCAAAGTTAATATTTATTGAACAATCATTTAAAAACTTTACAAAGTTGTTTACTCATTTTTGGATTTTCTTCATGATTTTCTACGCTTCAGTGGTGACGGCTCATAGTCTTCTGAATCGTGATCTATTGTATCTTCTTCTTCTTTATTGTTGATTGTACTTAATTCGGTTTCAACATCTTCTAGTAAAGTTTCGGCATACTGTTGGGAGTTATCAGCAGAGCTACGGGTATCAGTATTATCTCCATCTGCGTCTGGTAAACCGATTGATAAATCATCGTTAATATCGTCATTTTCGTCGTCAATCGTAATCCGTTCGCTGTTTGAGCAACTTTCACCTTTACAGTGCTTGCAGAGAGACGTGCATGGAAGTCCGGCTTTTTTACACCCGCATCTTCCGGAACAATCTTTTGCGCAAGTACAATGTACTAATTTTAATAACTCTTCAGGAGCTAATTTATCTGTAGTTCTAATAGGCACATACATAGTCTCAGTTTGAATCCAGCCCCAATTTTCCGGATTCACATGATCACCAAGCCAAAACTGAACTTGATAATAAGTTCTGAAGGCGTGAAGACGTGAAGCAGCTGATGTTGGTGGTAGAGTTGCTAGGTTTATGGCACTCTCTGACTTGCTGATCATGTTCATAAATTTTGTAACACGGAATTGACTCGTAGTTTTGTTAGTATTTAACTCGCCATACAGTGACAACATCATTTTCTCTCCGGCTAATTCTATATCTGCTGCAGAAGCATGTGGATTATAAAATACTTCAACATATTGCATCAGATTATTATTTTTGAGAATGATGTCTAATAGTTTCTTCTTCCCTTTTCCGTAAATCGCGCTCACTGTATCGCACCCTGTAAATGCATGGATGAATAAAATTATATTTTTTAAATGTTTGTTCTCTTGGCTGTGATAAATTTTATCAGGTAGTTTAACTGAAGCACGCGGTTTCCATGCAGTTATATTTAAATCATCCGGTGTCAATGCAATCATCAACGCAACGAGATCGATGTCTGTACCAATTATAACGACTTTTTTGTCCGGATTTTCTCGCGCAAGATTTATTGCTGTTTTTACTATCAGCGTGTCAGCATCTTCTTTAGCTTGTTTTATACTCAAAACAGTGTCTGCAATAAGAACAGTTTTTAACTTTGTTATAAAACGAGACTTGTTTTTAATATTTGATAAAAACAAATCTTTCTTTTCCTTCAACTTCATTTCCAGTTCGAACGTAATTTCAGGAGCAATTTTTTTAGAGATTCTCCTATATCTTTCATATGACTTTACACTTCGAAATTCATCATCGTAGCCATCGAAAATAATTGAAGTTGTTGGAGAATAATGATTACAAATGTAACTTTTGTAATCAGCAATTATTTCAGAGAACGTTTTATTTTCTTTCCACGGCACTTTATGAAGTAGAAATCCTCCGTCCACAACAAACAAGGAACCAGCTAATTCTGATGAATGGAATGGGGAGGCATTCAAATTATCATACAACTCAGATTTTTTTGATTCACGCATTATACCTTTGTCGTCAAATAAAGTCATTGGGAATGGAGCCAGTTCAAATTGAAGAGCTGTTTGAATGATCGTTGAATCGTTCATCATCACAGCTGCGATTCGTTGAAACAAAAGAGTTGTATTGATTGTTTTTTTTTCTCCATCCAATTCAACAGTTGGTACAGTAGAAATTAAAGTTTGCACAGCATTAGATTTGGAATATTTGAAATTTTCTGCATTAAATCCTGTCATACTTGCCATACTCGTCAACCCTTTCGATACTGCTTGATGACAGTCAGTGTTTGCATCCCCTACTAAACCGGTTGACAAGCTTTGCAATTTTGACGAACGTATGAATGGATTATGCATTTGCAACCACGATTTGAATACTTGACGCTCGCTGGCATCCCGATCTCGACGAGCTGGTGTAATATCAACGTGCTGATCGCACGATGTCCATTTTATATCAACATACTCTTCCAACTGATTCATTATTTCTATCGCATAAGGCATGCCTTCCAAAAATCGTGTCATTACACTCGGCGACATACCGCGGCCATATGATAAGCCTTGAGCTCCAGTATGGATGGTACGCATTAACATTTGCTCTATTGTCATATCCGTCCAAATTCCAGCCCAAGCTTTGTCTGATCTTATTACTGTAAAATTGCCGTCTTCTGTAAATAACTTATACTCAGTTGGATCCATGATATCTTTTAATGTGCTCATCTGTTGCAAATAAATTTGAATGGCTTTAACGTAGTTGCGATGGCCAGCCGCATGGTACACCGGTAACATTTGCTGGACACAATATAAATGGAGATTCCAGTTGCCAAGCCTTTCTGCTTCAATGTATCGTACCGCAAGATAAATGAGATTAAAGTACTGAAGCCATAGTTCGGCTGTAGGTCCACGTTTCTTCAATACTTCAACACCACTCGCAAAAAGGTTACCCATAGCAATCAAATCTTCATTTTCATTTATATCATTCAAAGTCGGAGGATTTTTTGAAAATTCATTTAGCATTTTTTGGATCTTTGTTTTTTTGTAATTTATAGAGGTTAAAATTTCATCTGTTTTTGGTGGTGCTTCCATATCTGACTCTTGTACTTGTCTCTTGATTCCTGGTATTGTGTCATGACTTTCAATATTCTCTGCAGATTCTGCAAATTCAGCAATTAACTCACCAATTACATGAGAAGTTGTAATATGAGCTCTCAAGGCTCGAGCAAAGGAAGTACATTGTAGCATCTTGTCCAAAGAGTTTGTAGCGTATACTGTGTCCCATAACTCTCTTAACCCTGAGCCTTCCATGATTGTCCCAATGGCTTTAAAATAGGACATCAACAGATGGAAGCCACCGATACGTGCTATTACGTTATCAAGCTCTTTATTTGGACAGTTAGTAAGAATTTGTAAAGCTTTCATGTATAAGGGGTGGTCGAAAGTTACGAAAATTGTTTTTTGTCTTACTTGACGAGCATGTTTAGAAGCATACAATAATGATGTGTACACAGTTCGCAAGTCCGACGGATTCTCTTCAATAAAAGGTAAATATTGTATGCGAGACTTCTTGTAAGGCATTGATGATGATATTAATTCCATAAAACCTCTGATTTCCGGTAAATTTGCTACTTTTAAATAACTTGCCCAGATGTGGGTAGAATAGGTGACAGGGATTTTACAAGAAAAATTACCGAATTTTAAGCTATTTATATCAATAAAAATGATTGAATCCAGGGAAAATTGATTTGTTGGCAAATCCTCAATATTTATTTTTCCTTCTTCGGATATTTGTACTGCAGTTGGTAACCGAGCCAATTTCGGGACATCTCCAGTAGTTGTTAACGCAGTCGAAGGATTAACGCAACAAATACCACCCATGCAATGAAAGCTATTCTTCCCGTCTAATGTTGATGGATTATGATCTGCGTTGTCAAATACGTATTGGACATAAGCTTCGGGTTCTATTTTAATTACATTAGATTTAATTGCAGATATTTCATGCAGAGCGACACTAAAGTACGATGCACATACACCCAACTTTGCCAAAATATTTATAATAGTTTTAGATCCACATTTCCGATTCAAGTATATTCCGGTAGCTAAGTGAAGAGGAGACAAAAAAGATTTTGGCCGAAGAACTTGCACAATTGATGAACCTATCTGGTCAATTTTAATGCTCACATCTTTCACTATATTTTGATAATTTTCAGGGAAGCTATAAGTTGATCCTTCAGTAAAAGTCGTATTCACAGAAGAACCATCTTCTTGTAAACCATCATCGGTAGTCAAACTTTCACGAGATCCTTTTGACTTTCTTATAGCCTTAGCGATATTTTTTTTTTGTTTTATATTAGCGTCATACAATAAAAGTTCATCCAAAAAAACTTTTAAATACTTAGGAATGTCCTCAGTAACAAGATGCAAAAAATTTACGGAGGAGGGATAGCTTTTATTTAGATATTTAGTGCCTTTTATCTGTTTTCGTACAATTTCCGCTGCTGTTTTAATAACACGGATATTTTCAGCATCTTGTTCGGCTTCGCGATGCATATACCACGAGTCCGGCAAAGTTTTATTATTCATCCCGCAATAGCAAATAATAGTTTCTTCACCAGGTAAACTGTAAATAACTATATTATCTCCATATCTATCTTGCAGGTGGTTTAACAATGTCTTTTCCGTAGGCTTGTAGTCCATAACTTGCAGTAATTGGGCAAGGGTAAACTGACAGTCAATACTATTTTCGATAACTTTATAAACCGAGTTGAAAGAATCTTGTAATTTTTCGTTACTACCTGTAGAGCTACTTTTTAGTTTATACCAGAAATTATCATAACAATTTTTATGATAACGAGCTCCGAGATCAACTAGCGATTCAACTTGTGAGACACGATTTTTTATTTTTTCACCAAAATCATCATTCCGCTGCTTGGCACCTTCTATTAGTTTTGCTTTTAATTTATCAGATTTTACCAAAAACTTAACTTCTTTTTTTTTATTCTGCCACGGGTTTTCACAAAATAAACAACACTTTTTGAAGTCAAACTCGATAGTACCACGTTTAAAAGAGCGATAGGTTGAAGGTCCTCCTGTATTTGTTTTCGCAGAGTAAGTGTAACCGTCCCGGCATCTTTTATGAACATTTAATTCTGTTTTATTTGTTAACAAAGTATGCTTATTATCTTTCAATACTTTACTGTATTCAGATAATTTTTTAATTGCTTTGAGTTTAATTTGTTGTGTTTCCAATGTGGACAACAACTTTCCACAAATAAAACAATTTTGAGACGTATCCATTTCAATCGAAAACAATTTCACAATATAACTCACAGAAAGCAAAGTAAAACATCAGACACAGATAGACTGTCGATTGTATACTGAATAACAATCTTACATTGCAGTGATTTCTAGGTAAGGGTCGAAAGAAGGGGGACTGGGCCTCTAAAATCTTATAGCTGATGTTTCTTCCACGTCACAATAAACTTTTTCAATACAAACTGAATACAACTTTGAAGAGACATAAACATTATCTTACAATGTAAGACGATAGTCACTGCAGATATTAATGCAATTTACACCTTAACGGGGTCTTAATGAGAACCGAAGAACTCAGCAATCAATTAATGACAGCATAAACCTTTTAAAGCGTTTGAAAATGGGCAAACCCAACTGTATTCAAAATTACTTTAAGATCAAGTAAATTTCAATGCAAAAATAACCAAAAATCATTACAAACAGATAGATTTTTAAGTCAAAAAAATGTTTTCTTTCGAATTTTTATTAAATAATAAGAAAAAAGTAAATAAATAATTGAGTTAGAGCTTCGACTGTCGGTCCATATCGTTAATTACTTTAAAATGGTTAAAAATGACTTGAAGTATTTTTCTCGTATCTGTAATAGTTTAAAAGTTATTTAAATAATAGTGATCGTAAGCTGAAAGAAAATATGGAACTTACGAATAGTAAAATATTAAAAATTTTCTGAAAAATAGAAAAAAAATTTTTCATAAAACATGCGATACGTAGTTGTTTTTATTTTAATTTGAAGTTACGAAAAAAAAATAAAAAATAAAAATTTCATTTGTTTGTAACAAATTATTTATCAAATAAACAAATTAAATGTGAATAAAAAATTGTTTTTTTGCAGGATATAAAAGAACAACAGAAGTAATGATTTAAAAAAAAAAACGATTCCTTAATATTAATAATGAATTACAAAAAAAAAATAGTTAATTAACAAATGCTTTTTAACCAATAAAAACATTTTTTTAAAAAATGGTTTTTTCTTTAAAAATCATAATATTTTTTAATGCTTCGAATAAAAAAAAAATTTTTTTAATTATCTCCAAAATAATGCATTTGTTTATAACAATTTTTTGAACAATGGGAGTATAAAATTAAAAAAAAATAATGTCAGGTGGCGCTTAATGATTTAAAAACGAAGTAATTGAAATTTTTGGAAAAAAAAAAATTTACAAACGCTTTATTGCTATTATTAATTTTTCAGTGCAGTAGATTGTTGATAATTAAGTGGAAAATTAAAATTTTTTAATTTTTCCAACGGAAATCTATTTTTTCACCTCTTTAGAATAACCGTACAAAGCAAAAAAAAATTGAGCTCTTTAGTTTAACAATTACGAAGGTTTTTATGTTAACTTTCCAGTTCAAAAATTTTGTTAGTCAACTAATGGATAAAATATGAAAAAAATGCAAATAAAATTTTTTTTTGCGCGGATTATTATTTATCAACCTATTCTTAAGGTATGTAAATTTTTTCATTCCTTAATATTCATATTTAATATCTTTAAATAATTTTTTTGTTTACCGTGCCTGAATGACGCGGCGCGCGTGAACGCCAGACTGCCCGTTTTAGTACTAACTTTAGGGCTCTGTAAAAATTATTAATATTGGAGATACAGTTCCGGGAGTGTGGACTTTTTTTCAGGAAATATCCTCCTCTTTAAGGATCTTTTTTCAAATTTTGAAAATCTTTTATAGTTTTTGAGATTTTTCAAAAAAACGAAAGCAATTTTTTTTTTTTCACTATATTGTTTATAACTTTTGCAATTTTTATCAGCGCCATTTCAATTTTCTCAAAAAGTTTCTAGACGTCAATACGAATCGAATGACACCAAAATTATAATTTTCGGTGAGCTCTGTGAAAATTTTCTAAAAATGGATCTTGTTGACTAGACTAAAAGGCCCGAATAAGGTCCAGCAATGTATTGACTCGACGAGTCATACTTGGAATTCATGTAAACCATTTCACCACTATATCCAAGAGTGTACGATCGTACTTTACTCAGTCTGACTAAGCTGCGGCGTGGCCAGTGAATATCCATTACGATATTCCTCGACTTTTCCAGGTTTTCCAGACAAGAATCTTATCATTTTCCCTGGAACATTTGAATACATTCGTTAAAACATATTCGTATTTTCCATACAATTTCTTCTTTTTTTTTTTAAACGAAAGTACGAACTGTAACTTCAGTTACACTGTCACAGCTGACCGATGCGCAGTCGTTTGTAATGTAATATTCAGGAATAATCAAAGTTTGAAGCGAACCTTGCGGTGATGGTAAGAAAATTGGTATTTGATCTAATTTATCTAAAGCTTAAAAAAACTTTGGGACGTATTTGTATGAAAAAAGTATATAGTAAACGATTCCCTGACTATGCGGGAATTGCAGAATTCCATGACATTTCCAGGTTTTCCAGGTTTTCCAGAATTCCCTGGGTGTACTTCCGTTTAGAACATACCTCCAATCGATCTGAAATTTGGTTTTCTCCGTCATTTATTCCTACTTCTTTCTCTTCTTGATATAAATTGTAACGGTTTCGGTATAAATCAACAGCTGTTTCGATCGCCGTACCTACGATTCTCCATAATGAACACCAAGCGTTACAGCTCGTTCCGAAACGAACCTGGCTAGAAAAAGGTAAACTAGTGGGAAATGCGCCCTTTTCTAAAAGCGAAACGCCCACGTGGAACGGTCAAATTCTATTGGCCGGCGTCCAAGACTTGCCAAATTTTGAGTACCGACCCCCCCACTCCCCCTGCAAGTCCTGACTATTAAATGCACCTGCATTTGCTAACCTGGATCACTTGCCGAAGTGAACTCCATCGAGTAAGACGTGTTTGAGAGAACCGAATCCGAGTGCTGATTTTGAGTGTTCAATTACTCGCGAAAAGTTGAAAGTAAAATAAAGCTTAAAGCAAGATACAGTTTGAATTTTTTCGAACCTATTGCAAACTTAGTTCTTACTCTCGAATTACTCCCGCGTTTAAATCAGAAAATGACGTCTTTTCTTCATCACGTGAAAAGTAGGGGCTCCGGCAAAGTAAGTAAACTTGTATCTCATTTCGCAAATTCTAAATTCACAATCAAATTAAAAGTATTCTGTGGCAAGGAATTTGTAATTATTGCTTCTGGTTTTTTTTTTACATTTATTAACGCATCGCTAATCACGGTGACGTTGGATCTCAACTCTCCTGTTCTTCGTTTCAAGTTGTTCCTGTCTTAATTCGAAATTTCACTGTTTCGCAGGTTCGGCAGAACACAAATACCGGCGATAATGATGGGAAGCCGACGATACTCGAGACCGGACCTGATGGATCTTCGGATCTCCCGAAGAAAGAAGATCAAGCTGGACGATATTCGTCGAGCGGGTCGTTGTTCGGTAAGGCGATGAAGCACCATCGTCATCGTGAGCCGGAAGCGAACGTGGATCTTGCCAAGGCGTCGACGAGTCGGGAGGTCGAGGACGGGGTAAAAGAAGTTGGCCAGAATGGCAAATCGTCAACAAAATCGCCGGTGAAGAAGTCGATGAGCTTTGTAAAGCGGCTCGTTCTTGCATTTGACCGAATTCAGAGCTTGAACTGCAATGAACCCAACGAATCGTCCAGCGTGTACGACGATGGACCGGTAATGGCCTACGATAGTACCGGAACAATCCGGAAGCGAAAGACCAGCAAAACCCCGGAGGACGATCCCTCCGACGAATCGCTCGCGGAGAAACCGACTCAGTCCGCGGTGGTGTTAAAAACGGAGCCGAAGATCGTAGGGGCTTTCTTAAAAAAACCAATTAAGATAGACGAGACGCCGGTGGACTGGATACCGATAACAGGCAAGACGCTTCCTCGTAAAAAATCGTTCAAGAAACTTTTGGCCATGCTGACCGGAAGAAGCCCCGAGGAACGGACCACCGCAAAAACGGTCGTCTTCGCGTCTCAAGACAACCTCGTCGAGGAGATTCAGACTTCGGGACACGAGGATGAGGAGTCCAGCTCGACGTCATCGGAGGCCTCGACCCTCGTTCCCTTTACCGAGACGATGACGAAGCAGGACACCGAGGTTTTCGAATCGGCCCACTTTGACTGCTCGTTCTCGACATTCGCCAAGACTTCACCGGTGAAAATCGAAAAGCCCGGCGCGTCCTCGCGGCCGAAGCTGCGGTTCGTCGACGCGGAACCGATCGTCTCTGAAAGATATCGCTTGGACTCGGGCTATGTATCGAGCTATTCGATCAGCGACGAATCCAACCAGGAGAAGGGCCTTGTCGCCAGAAGGGTTCGCCGGTTCGGTAAACAATTCGCCAAGATTCCGAAGCACCCTCTCGCTCGATCCGACCCGTGGCTTCACAAGGAATATCGTCACTGCGATCGGTTCAGTGGCGGAACCGTCGAGATGAGGAACCGACAGGAGGAGCCGATCTACGACGTCCCAATGGCCAGACCGCAGTCTGAGCCCACCGTCTCTGACGAGTCGGTTTCGATCGACGGGAAGCACGCTGCTCCTCCTGTTCGAGGGGCATTTTCCGGTTTTTAGGGTTCTCTCGTCGAGGAGGTTCCTCATTACGCGACGATCAAGCCGAGGTGTGCCGGCCCTCGTTCCAGCATGGAGAAACTTCCAGGGAATCCATCTGAGATTTCGAAACAAGAGGAAATCGAGGAGAAATATGTTAGCTGCAGCTCCAACGATGCGGCCGCTCGTTCGTCATTCGTAATTTCGATGTACATCTAGTTGCGAAGCAGGTAGTATTTCATTTATAAACTGTCGTAGAGCCTTGTTAACGTATAAGAATACAAGATGCCGGGGTTATAAGTAAATGATTAAATTACGATGCTTCGTTCAAGATCGATTCAAAATAGAGGTGCTGAAAATTTAATGGATTCGTTCGATTTCACTCAAGTGTATGATTTTCACTAGAAGCAGCTAAGCTTTTTCTTATAATTACGGTGATCTTTCGCTTTTATTTATTTGTTTTTTAACTCCGCGGATATAATAATTTTAAAAGTATTATAAAGGATTATTTTACGACAAAATCAGAGTATAGCATTTTTGCATAGCAAAATTTTTGAGACTGAATTACACAAGTCTTAAATCATATAATCGATCTATAATACGGAATCCGAATAAGCAATCAACACAATTGGTTTTATTCGTTGAAAGTCCGATGAGCGCATCCCAGACGATTTAGACAGATTCTTCCTTGCGTAAATTTATCGAAATTACTTTGAGTAGGTCACGAATTGCTTGTATTTGCTGGTGATTTTGCAGATTCTCTTTAATCGAGTGAAAAATCATGTAACAAATAAGTTCAGAAAATGCCGATCAATTGCTTTTAATAATTTTTGAATGCAATCCAGTGGTTTTTGGCTTGGGTAAAATATTTATTCAAGGATAATGTGTGTACGGGTACTTACTTAGCGGTCGGTCACTTTGTGAGACTTTAATCGAGACAAACGACGGCGAATAATCGAACGACCGAATATTTATTCAAAAACTTTTGCTCGAAATTAGTTTTTAGTTTGCGAAAACAATTTTCGATGCAAAATTTCCTCGAATAAATTAAATACGCATAATAACTGTACGATAATTTGTTTCATGTATTATTATTTCATCTTATGTATCATTCGTCATATATGTATCACCTAACTATAGGATTTGTTTGACAATCAAATTTACCTTCTATTTGATGTATACTGCCATGAATAAATTTATACTGTACTTGCAATTTTTGTACCTTTTTTGTGTGATATTTCAGGAATTCCACCCTTCCCAACCGAATTAAATTTCAGATCGGTTGGTACGATTAATATCGAATTTATTGCTGTCGAATCGTAAATAGTTCCGCAGCTAATTCGCGTTGCTCAGAGCCTACAAAAGAGGATAAAATGAGAATATTCATAATCCATTATCCTTTTACGAGACGAAGGCTTTTAATTAGCATTTAATTAATTAAATCGGGTTCCGTTCGATCAAAATAACGAATAAAGTTTAACGAGCAATTCTTGCGGTAATAAGTTGAAGACCCGGCCGTGTCAGGATTCATTTTTATACGTAAACGTCACCGCTCGATGAATAAATCAATCGTCATTCTCACCGATCAGTGATACAACAATTGCGATTTTACACTTTCCATCTTTTGATTTATAAATGTTAAAAACACAACATGCTGTAATCATAATAATTTCTGCTTTTTCTTTGATTCAGAGTTCTATTCTAATATGCGCGAAGAGAAACTATCCGAGTAAAAATAAAATAAATTGACCCCGAAATTGTATTGCAATCCGGATTGTTTAAAAAGTAATTACTTCCGTAATAATACGCCGCAAAAGCGTGACGGAAGTAGTAATTAACCCTGGCGTGACGTTTCATCGTAAATTAATGTTGCGGGCTGCATATTTTCATTATATTTGCGCAGCAACACAAAATCAAACTACGGCCAGGAATTTTGCATTTACAGGGACTTTGGCCTGGCGCCGTCAATTTATATTTTACGCATCCACAAAGGTAGTGTTACACGAATTGTGTTTGATACACAAAGTTATACACGCAGTGATGCATTGGTTACCGTCATCAAGGGGCGAGAAGCTCCGCTAATTAACCAACAATGGCAGCGGAGAATTGCTGTGTTGATTCTGAGTGAATTCAAATAACTACAGCCTATGTAATTGAGGAAATTGTACACTTGGGGACCAACAATTTTTTTCTAATTTTTTTACAGGTTGGTTCTATCCGTCGAATGATTATTATATCAGTAAATTGATAAATACCGCGGTCCTTACCTCAAAAATCCAAAGAAAATGGATTGAAATCGTAAACAGGAGCTTTTCACTTGAAACCTGCAACTAAATTTACAGATACTTGAGCCGAATTCATAAACTCGAAGGTGAAGCGAAGCTTTGTATTTTTTCTGGCTGGTAAATTATTTTTAAAATTGATTGCCCCTCCGGGTGGATTCAGTGAAAAAAAGTTTCACGTACAACCGAATGATCATAAATATATTATAAATGGAATCTTCACATTTACTGAAACATGGTTCAACCACCAAATTTATTCATCAGAGGTACTTGATAACAATATTTTTTCTGTATATAGATGTGATAGGCGAGAGACTTACAGAAAGACTGGGGGAGGGGCATTGATATCATACCGAAATATGCCAGATATAAAGTTATCAAATCTTGAAGACATTACAGTTCAATTTCCGCAAATAGATATTGCAGGCATAACTGTTGGCCTTGGTAAAGTTTTACATATTATAGCAGTCTACATCCCGCCTGATTTACATGCCTCAATCCTCTCCGACTTCCTGGACTGTCTCTCGTCCCTAGATAAAATCTCTACATTTACTATATACTGTAAATGTAGCAATCAGTAACCCTGTTATTGGCCAATAGGCTGTTGGGTCTATTAAAATAAATAAAATAAAAAATAAAATAAAATGGACGAACCACCGAGTAAGTGTCGCGAAAGTTTTGCATCCGTTTCGGCGATGAGTTGGATTACCTCGTGTCATCAATATCCGTGGAAAATACGCGAAGGAAACTGCCGCAGGACGACAGCGAATGTCCTCCAAGTGGAAAACATCAATATCAGGTGTCCGCAAGCTCATATAAACTCTGTTTTCGGTTTCCTGCTCTTTCCTCAACCCCCGCATGCTATTCGCTTATCTCTCAGGCTGCACGATGTTTGCATCTCGCTCTCCTTTCGTGTACTCCCAAGGGCTTAATATTTCCTTCAATAAATTTGACAGTTTCCAGCATCCGACAAAGTGAGAAAAAAAATTAACAACTTCAGACTCCCGGCTTATTAA
Source organism: Neodiprion fabricii (assembly GCF_021155785.1). Taxonomy (NCBI): domain Eukaryota; kingdom Metazoa; phylum Arthropoda; class Insecta; order Hymenoptera; family Diprionidae; genus Neodiprion; species Neodiprion fabricii. The sequence continues at coordinate 12,189,029 of NC_060242.1, read as the reverse complement.
AGGGCGTCGAACCTTATCTCCCACCCCTGAAGACCAACTACGTATATACATATGTACGGTCTAGGTGCTTGGGTAGAGGTCGACCTACGTTGCGCAACCGGGTCTGCAGCTCGAGCGTAAAAACAAAACCCAGTTAGAGCTTGCAATCTAGTTTTGATCCCTGATTATCCCGGGGATCCGCGCCAATTCCGGGAAACTCTTGTCAAGCGTTGCGGAAAATTTATTCCAGTCAAGCTTGCGTCAAAATAAGTTTACGGCTGTACAGGTTATACCTGCTGCGGAGTCCTCAACTTGTAAACAAACAAATTTAATGTCGCGTTAACCAGAAAATGTAATACCGATTACTACGATCATGCTAAATAACTACCTGCACCACTTTCTCTTGCGAGTCTACAACTATTTCAACCGTCGTTTGAACAATATTTATTTTACTAAAATTTTTCTCAGTGCGTGCCTCACCTAGACGCGATAGCTTTAAACATCGTTACATTAACAAACAACATTAAAAATTTTTTATACATCATTTCTTATCGGCATTTATATTCAGGCTGATTATCGATACGTGCCGAAATCTTCTACCATAGAGAATCATTGGATCTTACGCAAAGTTGCATATTAACTTGAATGAAATCGGATTACTCGAATTTTGAAGCACGAAGTTTTCAGTCCAATTTTAATTTTTAATTAAGGCTATTTTCCTCTCACACCTCGAAAAACAATACTAGTCCGTGGCAATAATAACTAAAAATTTCTGTCTAACAAACTGAAAACCAGTTTTTCAGACGCGTTTGTTCAAAAGTTTTTCAAAACTTGCTTCGATAAATTTTTACTATGCAACCTTTTTTATTACGTATCAATTTTTTACAAATCAATCCGACAAAGCTGTTCAATTATGCCAAAAAATGTTCAATTCTAGCGAAATAATTTTAGTCCACAGTCTCGTCGTTTTTTGATTTTATCGAATATTGTTAAAAGATTCCGTAGAAGGTACTTTATTTTAACAGGAACTTTATTTAACAGAATTAAAATTGTAGAGAATATTGAGGTTTTGGTTTGATCCGTCTCGTGTCCTGGCTAACGATCAAATGCCTCCAGGACCGCCTTCCTCCAAGAGCATTCCTCAGGGCTCTCGAGTAGAGTTGTTCCGTAGCGTCAACATCCGATAACCGATCCCGCATGATTTTCTGGCTGAGCCAGTCCTCTCCAAAAATGTTTACTTCAATTCATAGATTTCACACAAGTTTTGAAGCGCCTTTCGTACATTTTGAAATATAATATATGATACCTACAGATCCAAGAATAAGAAAAAAAAATAAATTAAATAAAATCATTTGAACCTTTGCTGTGAAGCGGTAAGAATAAATCGTTGAAATTCCTTCCGCGAGCTCAATTAAATTGACCGATCGAACGATAAAAAACCAAAAAAGCGAATGACAATACCTATTATAATATCAGGGATACGTAGAGAGTAGACGCCAGCGAAAGTTGGAGAGTTTGAAAATCGACGGCTCGAGATCATCCCCCCCTAATATGTATACTATATATACATATTTATATTATACATATACCTTTAACAACGTAAACATCAGCTGTACTTGTTTTACCCGACATGTTCTGTTTACACACGCCTCGTAACCGGATCCAGTATGTGAGGTACGTGTGGAAACACAGTAGTGGAAGAAGGTCGGCGATGCCGAACGGCGCCGACGCCGGGCGTCCCCGTCTCTCTTCATTCATAAACCGAACTCCAAGCAAGTAAGTGAGTGACTAAGCGAGTGACTTTCTCGGCTGAACGCTTCGAAGTTGTGTCTTCGTGACGTCATTGCCGTATCGCCCCGGGGGTTGTCCACCACCCCCGGAAGTCGGTCGCACCGAGGTTCGGATGTGTTGTTCGGTGGGCTTTAATTCGACGTTATTAATAATTGGCCTTCTTTTCTACGGTGGGAAGGGGCTGCTGTCAAAGGTAAAGAGTGTGCTTTTCTACCCAATTCAATGCAAGGTTAAGGGGGTGTTCTGGTCGATTTCAAAGTTGACGTGTATCTCTCCAAATATCCAAGTCCATGTATTTTAAACGCGAAAAAGGGCTTAACAGCCTTATTGTACAGACAATTCTGAATAAAAACACTCCAATACACTTTCATTTGACGCAAAAATAAAGACATGGAATGAAATCGACGAATTTACTATCGCGGCTTCGTAGAGTCCTGCCATTTGTTATCGCGTATAGAATGGGGCTGTTGAGTCTTTTTCAACGTTTGAGACACCTGGACTTCAATATTTGAAGATATATACGTCAACGTTCAAATAGATCAGGGTATCCTTTTAAGAATTTGGCGAGCGTACGATTGCAGGTCACGCAATTTTTCGTAAGGTTTACCGTCGATCAAGCTGATTAACCCGTTTGATTTAAAATAAAAATATTAGCCAAAAATGCCTTTAGTTGAGTAAAGAAACACTTTTAGGATCATTTTAAGATGTTTTCGACATGTTTCAGAAATTGAGTTTCTTTTCTCAAAATTTTCTTCCTTCTCGCAGTGCGAAAGTAATTCTACGAAACAAATAGCGTTGACCGATTCGTCGGAAAATTTTAACCGTATCACATACTTTACAATTATTTAATACGCGGTATATCTCAAGAAAATCGTCGGGCGTACTTCCGTTTAGAACATACTTCCGATTGATCTGTACAGAGTAGTACAGAGAACTCTCCTTTTTTTATGTGCCGGTGTGATTCAGACCGTATGTTTATCCTCACATTCTACATATATATAACGTCGGAATCTCTTAGACGGTTAGTGACGGTCACGATATCACACGACTTCGTTACTCAATTCTCTACGAGCAGCATAGTGCAAAATTTCCCGCGATCCGGAGTACGAAATGTCCTTCCGCAACTCGCCGTCCGCCGGTCGGTGCAGTGGGATATACACCTGGCCGGCGTCGCTGGAGTTGCGAGAGACGCGCGCCCCTAGCGGGCGCGTGCGGTACTTGGACGGTGCCAGGGGTACGGCGCGCGGCGACAAGATAGCGGCAGCGGATTTCTGACCCCAAGACGTGCGGTGTTTCGGAGTAAGTTCCGAGTCGCTTCGACCATTCTCTCAATAGTTCCGATATAATCAAACATAGCTCAGGCCAGAAACGTAAGTATGTATAGCTTTGTGTCTCTCTTTCTCTTCTTGGGTTACAGCTCGAGGCTGATGTTTATCTGGAACGGTCTCTTGCTATACTGTGTTTATATTTGAGGTGTGGACGACTTTTCTTAGGTACCCCCCCCCCCCCCCTTCCCTATATCAATTTCAAATCATTAAAAAACAATTGCCTAATTTTTTCGGATTCTTGTCTCAACCCTAACTCGTGCTATCAACAGGGTGGATTTCGCCTTTGAAATACATATATTTCATACTTATTCTCAGTATATGTTTTATTATCAAAGTACGAATGTACAAAAAATTTTGTAACTGTAAGGTTTTAGTGGTTATTAGCGCAACTATCTGAGAAAGCATTCATATCATCATACGATGCAATTGCGACGATTTGCACACCCTCGAAATCTGACTCTTTTGCATTTAAAGGAAGTGTAAATTCGTCGAGATTGTATGGTATGATGATGTGAATTTTTTCTCGCATAGTAACAATAATCCTCGAAGCAACCACTGAAACGTCGCAGTTACAAATTTTTTTTAACACAATTACTGTTATAGTATAATACTCGTATATACTGCAAGCGTGTCCAAATAACGTGTATTTTAAACGTGGAAATCCACGCTGTTCTCGGCACGCCGGACAGATTAGAGTTGAGACAAAAATCCGAAAAATTAGGCAATTATTTTACAATCACTTGAAATTGATTTGGGGGGGGGGATGCTTAAAAAAATCTTCAAAACCTGTGGGACACCCTATATATACATTTACATAAAAACGTGTGCGGTCGGGGAACCCCCGTATTTACATCGTTTCTATTTTTCAATTTTCGTGACGTCATGAAAAGCGTCAAGTCCCTTCTTTCTCTCTCTCTATTCCCACTTCGTCACACAGTGAGTTCACGAACTCTCCTGAGTTCTTAATCGTCGATATTAATCAAGATCGGTCAGATTTTCTTTCATTCGCTTCTATCTATAGACGACCTAAGGGCTTCCGTTTACAAGAATTTTCTGCTATATTTCATCAGTTTGCGTATGCTTATAGAAATCTCATTATTGCTGGGGACTTACATTGCATCTTACCGTCAAATAATCACGAAGCACCGGTGCCTTACCGACTTGGTTTTCTCTTCGGCTTTTCGTCTTGTTGAGTCGCCTGCAACGTACCACACGGCCATGTCTAATTCGTGGTTAGATGTATTTGGGTCATTCCATGTCAATTCGACGACGTTCCGACGGTGACCCTCTTAGATTTTTATGATTTTTCAATTTATTTTTATACATATAGAAAAACGTCCTGAGCTAAATTTTTAGCTCTTTATCTCTTCCCATTCCGCAGTCGGCGATTTTGAAGAAATTAACAAAAAATATTCATGTTTCTGACAACAATTGAAATAACCTAATTGAGTACAAAAATTTTCCAGTATTTTTTGATGCTCTTTCTGAAAAAAAATATAACAATTGAAAAAAAAAAATTTGTCGATGCTTTTTTGGCCATTTTTAATCAAAAAATTGGATGTTCGTTCAATGTGACATGTTTGTTTTATCCAAAAAAATGAACCAAACTCAGCGTTAAAAAACAAAATTTCCGAGCTATAATAGAAAATGGGCTGTCAATAACTTCTAGTGAAAATAAATTTGAAAACAAATTTTTTTTCGGTAATTTTAATTTATTTTCCTTCTTAGATCACGTAGCTTATTTTTATAGTCTAAAGATACATTATTCTTACATTTTATTTAATTTACTGCATTGACGGTCTTGTTTTTCCATTTATGATCATTTTTATTACTTTGTGCGTTGTTGATTCTGTTGATCCAGAAAATCTTGTGACACTGATTGTGTTATCGGTATTTGGTACATCAGAATAAATTTGTTGTGTGTTAGGTATTGGTTTTGCACTACTAAAAAGATCTAACAATTTTCTTTCCATCGCTTCATAGTCAATTTTAGACAAAAATTCAACTTCTATATAAATCAAAATTACCGAAAAAAAATTTGTTTTCAAATTATTTTCGCTAGAAGTTATTGGAAGCCCATCTTCTATTATGGCTCAAAAATTTTGTGTTTCAACGTAAAATTTGGTAATTTTTTTGGATAAAATCAAGTGTCCCATTGAACGAAAATCCAATTTTTCGATCAAAAATGGCCAAAAAAACATCGATAAAATATTTTTTCAATTTCCGTATTTTTTTTCAGAAAGAGCACCATAAAATACTAAAAAATGTTTGTATTTGACAAAGTTATTTCGATATGAAGGGTAGGAATTCTCGACCTCGTATATAATCTATTATTGAATCTTGGTGATCGGTCAATTATGTAAACGTATTTTCTGTTAACTTTTCGGCCCGGATATGGGCCCTCCTCAGAACGATTTATTTATTTAACTGTCAAGAACAACATAAATTTTTTATAAGAAAAGTACAAGCAGACATTAAATACTGTAGATGTAATACTCTTGGGGCTATTATATATTATAGGTTAGTGAGTACATTTTGATTATTCGAAAAAAAGATAGACTTAGAGAGTTATTTACCTTTTTATAGTAAGCGGACTAAGATACTGTCGAATTCATGAATTACAATTTGTGGAGACAATGTTCTGTGAGTAACGGTAGTCATTGTCGGCTCCTCTGGTTGTTTAACGTGTAGGAGTTACAAGTTGGAGGTCATTAATTAAAAAGATTGTAAAACTACGTATCTTCACAGTCTACATGTCAACGTATTAAAATGTTTTACAGAAGGTTTTTTTAGCAGTAAAATTAGTTTACACAATGTCCAAGAAAGTGGAGCTAGGATCTTTATGACTATGTTCTCCACGTCTAACAAAAATCTTTTGTTAAACCGATCGGGTCAACTGGTGAATAACGACGGATGGGAGAAACAAATATGATCCAGAGTGAAGGTGAACCAAATATAAACATATATACAAAAAACAAAAAAATCATGTAAAAAAACTGTGCCATGGGGACAATAATTTTATGTGTCTAGTTAAGGTTAAACAATATGTGGTGTGTGGGCGGAGATTAGCGGTTTGTAAATATTACTTAGATGTTCAACATATTGTCTAAGGTTAACGGAATTAGTGTGTCCTACAATATTGCACATTTCTAATAATAGCCTTTTATAATAATTAGGTTCTTCACAGAGGATGTTTGTATTGTCGTAGCTAACAGTATGTTGTTTATTGGTCATATGTTTTGTTAGAGCAGTGTGACGTTCTTCAATCTCATGTACATTGCGTTGATGTTCTTCGATTCTAGTGTTTAGATGGCGGCCAGTTTGTCCGATATAAACTTGGTTGCAATCATTGCAAGGTATTTTGTACACAACATTAGATCGTTTGCCCATGGGGATCCTATCTTATAAATAAAGATAAAGTTATTTCAATTGTTGTCAGAAACATGAATTTTTTTCGTTAATTTCTTCAGAAATCGACAACTCCGGAATGGGAAGAGATAAAGAGCTAAAAATGTAGCTGAGGACTTCTTTCTCTATAAAAGAAAACATATTAAAAAATCATACAAATATATTAAAAAATCATAAAAATCTGAGAGGGTCACCCTCGCAACGTCGTTGAATTGACATGGAATGACCCGTAATTTATTGTTGATAATCCTGACAAGATTGTTTCTTTTAGTGAGTCTGATGCTCCGTTTGTCAATAGTCATGACTTACTTGTATTATCATATGTGTCTGATTGTTCCGAAACTCGGCCGCAATCAATTATGATACGCTATCTGTCCCGATTTGATGACCAATCGTATATAAACTCGCCAACGTCGCTTCATTGTGCAAATCAAATTAACATTAGCCGTTCCGATACCTCAGCTGCAGATATAGACACTTACGAAACTTCGTTTACAAACTCTATTAATTCTTCTGTCGATATTCATGCATCCCTTTGGATTTTCAAGGTCACGAAGCCACTTTCGCCGTGGCTCTCTGACCATCTTAAAGAACGGATGAATAAACGAAATGCGCTCTACAAAAAAGCGAAGAGATAGAACAGTGTGTTGTCATATGCAATCTACAGAAACCACAGAGATGACGGTCGACCTTAGAAGAGCAAAAAATGACTATCAATTCAATTGGTAAATGGTAAGTACTGGTATTGCCATCTGGTGGCTCAAATTGAAACTACTCAAACCGGGTCAGCTGGCATAAGGGTATTTTCTCACTGTTTAAGCTGTTGTAAAAAATAAATATTGTTTTTGCAATTATATCTATTTTTTAAAAAATTTTCTTAATAAAAAAAATATTATTCAATGATGGAATGCGTCGAGAATTTGTTGGGCGTTCGATTTTCTCCAAAACAAAACAAAAGTATAAGTATATTTTATAAGTATATTTTGAAATGTATATGGGTGTAGCAGTAAAGCTTGCAGGAATTTAGATGTGAGATTTCATTATTTTCCAAAACAAAATGAAATTGTTGTGAAAATTACTAATGCTTTCGGAGTGGATGGGAAAATTGACTGTCGAAAAATGTGGCAAAGTGTTAAAAATAGGAAAAAATATTACAGAAAATATGCAAGTTAGTTCCTTTCACTTTGAAAAATCGGATTATTTCTCACCAGGTAATTATATTTACTTTTTAGCTGATTTTTTTTTTATTCTGAATTTAACTAAGAAAATTTGTTTTCTACGCAGACTCTGGGTCAAAAGGCAAAAGATGTTAAAAAAAAACGCAGTGCCTTCTTGTAATCTGCCTTGTAATGATACAAAACCAGGATCCAGTAACAAAATAAATAATGACAGAGAGAGAAGAAGAATTAACAGAGATAAAAACAAAAATACCATCATTTCAGGCAATGAAGCTACTAATAATAAAAAACTGGGTTCATCAACAAGTTCAACTACTACTCCGTCGGCTTGTGATTTTGATGGTCAAAAAAATTCAGATCCTTTGGATCACACTGTAACGAGTCTTATCACTTCAGAAGAAAATGATAATAGATCTGTTGTGGTGTTACATCCTCGATCTCCTCTGCCCCTACCCACTAGTTTTATCTTTTTTATTACCTCTTAATTTAATACATTTATATTTTATATTTTTATCTTTTACTTTTATTTTTGCGTCTCCGTATGCATTGCATGCATACGGCTCTCTTTATCACCTTTTTATAACTTCTGGAAATGAACACGTGCAACGGATAGATCCGTATGGGTCTATCTCAAGTGTCTGTTTGGGCAATATTGGCCCGAACATTAAAATAAGGATATCTTTATTATATACAAACATAAAACGGAAATTCCTACCCGCACGTGTGGTAAAGGCGAGATAGTTAATGATAAATTCTCATGCTACACCGTACCCGATGGGCGGGGGTAGTCTTGACGAATAGAAAAACTCAAAATTTTATCAGGCCCTCCTGATTGGTCCAGCATCCCTTAAGGATACTGGTAACCAATCAGGAAGTAGTTCAGACAAGACCACCCGAATCTTTTAAAAAACAGTAGTCGATCAGTAGTCAGTCAGCTTTTAAGAAGAAGTCTTTCTCTCAGTTTTTTATCACAAAAATCCAATCACGTCAAGCGCTGAGCGAACTCCGCGTTATTTTACCAAAACACAAACTTCCTTTCTACCATAGTACATAACTAACCTCATTTTTTCGAATAAACGTATAATTGTAATTAAACCCATATCGAGTGTAAACCAGTCATTTAATACCGTATACCTCCTCGCCGACCACGCAGAGCCGCCCCACAGAGCCCGAAAATCAACTGCTAACAGCAAAGGTAAGTGACCATTTTTTTTACATCAAAGGCCAGTTTAATTAAGGGGGCAACGGTGTCAACAAATTCAAATAATATATCCGGAAAATTTAGTCTCAACTAAGCGTTATACGTATCGAGTGGTTTGGTCTTCAGCCAACCCAGCTCATAACAGTGGCAATTTTGTCAGTGGAAAATGTTGAAACGACTAAACAAAAATTCATTGATATTGGTGTTCAAATTAGAAGTGTTGATTTGCTGATTGATCATTGTGATGTAATAAAAACTGAGAAGGAACTCAATACATTAACCGGCATTGTGAACTTTGATATTTAATACCATCCTCGATATTTTTAAAATCGGCTTTCCTAAGTACTAGTCCGAAAGTATGCATCTTCGCAACAAAGTTATTATGATATTTATCAAATTGAAGCATAATTTATCGTATGCAATCTTAACCCTTCAGGACATGGGTTATGAGATTTTCTCTCATGCTCAACGTAGATCTCAAATATCTTTTAAAATTCGAATGGAAAGACTACTTGAAAATTTTTGTATCTTCCTATAATTTAGTTTTCTAGATACACATTCACTAAAAACTGCTTTTTTTTTTAAACCAAAATTGCGAAAAAAAATAATTGTTTGGAGAACATGAGATTTTTTCTCATGGACAGAGTATTAAAGGGTGAGAGATTTTAGCTTTCGTTTCTTTTCGGCCTAGTTCGGGTCGTTCCGTAGTATGCGTCCGCCATACTTGTTTACATGATACATATACCCAAAGAATAATTGTGCAATGTTGTGCTGTGTTATCTGCTTTCAAAAATGTAAAATTTATAATTTAATTGTTGATATTCATTAAATGAATATTATTAAAGGTGTTAAATAAACGTAAGTCAATATTTTTGTTTTATATATAACCCTGACAAATACATTTATGAGTACTTAGATCTAAGTTATTTTGCATTGTGAATATTTAATTGACATTACTTTAATAATAAATTTGAACAATTATTTTACCTTAAAAAACATTGAAAATTATAAATAAATGATATTTTCTTAAGAAAGCTGTATTTAAAATATACTGAGCGCATGCGCAGAAGCCATGAGAGTTTTTCTCATGTGTTTTGTCGGAAATTGACCACCAGGATTAATTCCCGTACTTCCCTTTCATCTTGAAATTAATACTTATAACAATTATTGATATGGGCAAGGTTAGGTATTTTAAATAAATCCACTCGGTTTGGGGGTCAATCAAGGATGATTTATTACCCCAGAGGAGGAAAACCTCAGCAGGAACTGAGTAAAAACCTCCTCGAAATCGTGTACAATGTATGTGAATGAATGTTAGATTTACGAGTGGATGTGTGCACTGGATGTATCTAGAGAGAGAATTGTGACGCTTCGAGTGAAGACACAATAGGGGTGAGCTCAACCGCCTTACAAGGTGCTAGCGTGGAAGCTAGTTATACGATAATTATCGAGGCGATAATCAATTCCCCAGTGGGAATACAAGAGAGAGATGGAACGGCCGAGAGGCGCTATTTTAATGGCCGAGAGGCGCTATTTGATGGCCGAGAGGCGCTATGTCATGGAGTGACGACGAGTGTCGACGCTCTTATGCCGCAGTGGCGTTGTCTCAGTTATGTATCAACACAACCATCGTGATGTAACAGTTGAATTTAGCCGCCAGAGAGACTACGGAACTCAGGATAGGTAGGTCCGTAGGGAGGGGGGCTTTCACCTAAGCGGTGATCGAGAAGTGTCAGGGAGAGACGAAAGAGAGAATCGATCGAGAAGTGGAAGAGAGAGTACGGTTTCGAATCGATCGAGCGGGAAGCGGGAGACGACGGATGAGGGGATCGTCAAGAGAGTGCACTCGCAATAGAGAATCATCACGAAAAAAGAAAGACAACCGACGAAACAGTAAACGCATTCGGATTCCCGATCGAGGAAAGCCCACCAAGAATGACGGACGAGGGAATTCGAACTGGCCGGACATGGAATTAAGGATCTGAAGAATATCCCCAATAACGCTAATGATAAGTTTTATCTACGTTCTGACCTGTCCTAGTTTATTTGTAATTTTTATGAGTATGACTTTTATGAAATTGTTGTCGTTCTAGATGTCCACCGTCCCCATTTCATTTATACATTTATTTATTCTTTTTGTTGATATTTATTCGCGTCTCTTCTTCGATTCTAATTTTATCAATACATGTCCTTGAATTATACCAACGTCCGAAATTTCGTTTAAAATGAAGATAATAAAAAACCATAAAAGAAAATTGTTAACGGAAGCTTTTTCGTTAATTGCGAGGGGATCCGCAATTGGAGTGAATCACAGTCTACACAAACCGCGAGATCGAAAAGACCGTTACAGTGACAAATACGACTTAGCGTCAGTTCAAATCAGAGATTCGAATTATAGGCTCATCAAATTGGAGAGGAGCCTGAGTGCTGTCTGGCTCACGCGTATCAAGCAACTGGTTGTGCCAGCACGTGTTGACCCGGCGTTTCTCCGAATTACCGTACTGCGCATGTCAGGTAGCCATTGTTTTCGAGTTCTGAACAGATTTGAAGGTGTGTGTCACACGTGATCACATAAGCGTATCCCAATACAAGTAACTCTGCCGTGTAGGCACGATACATCATGGCCAGAGTAAATAATGGCAGTCAAAACACCCATGTCCTGAAGGGTTAAGGTGCTGCTGACCTGGCATGTCCTATATATATTTCGTGACGTCAGAAGCGGAGAAATCGCCCGCACAAATCCTGATAAAACGGGGGTATGAATCTGACTGGGAAAATTTTTAAAAGATAGCTCGAATAAAATTGTACGTCTGTATCTCAGTCACTACTATCGCAGATCACTGATACCGTCTAATAAAAATAATGATGAACTCAATAAAATCACGTCGCGTCAAACATGGCCGATCGGGCTAGCGACTTGTTGAATATTCACCTCTTGTACGATATCAGAATTTCTTTCACTTTTGCCAGGGAGATACCGACGTACAAAAACACACACGTAATTCGGGAAAACCTATAGCACCAGTCAGTTTTCTGTGAATATGGCACGATTTGTGCGGGCGATTTTCAGGTGACAGGAGCCCGTTCTGATGCACGAGCAGTCTGTAATTTAGTTCAACGTTGAACCTCCAGAAGCGCTGTAGTCGACCGAAGCGGTGCCAGATGGTAACACCACATGTTTCTGCTCAAGCAACAATCTGCAGTACCGACGAGAGCATAGGCTTTCAGGTAGATACGAAAAAATGTACAACTCACTCAGAATAACCGTTAGATTTTGAAATTCGTGCATATTATAAGGCATCGTTGGGAAATGGTAACATCAGTTCACAATCGCGGTAACTATTCGTAATCGCACGTAGCCTGACTATACGTGAACGGGGCATTCCATGCGAAACCGACCAACCCGTGACCTCGACCAATTTTGATTCTATTGAAAATTTTACACTTTCTTGTACCTGCCAAAAGCAGTCTTTCTGAAATATTTTAGATGTTTGTCTCAACCCATCCAAACACCATAAATTTATCAAAATATCGGAAAATTTTTTTTTATATGCTCATGGCTTTTCCAAAACCCGATATTAAAATAACATACTGTTTCTTTTCTCGTTTTGAGTCGTAGTTCCGCAAAGAAAATTATTCTTTTTCATTTTATTGAAGGGTTTTGGGGCATTCTACATCGAGTACGCATCACTTAAATCTGCCTTTTTTCATCGATTTGATATAAAATCATTAACAAAAACGAAAATACCTATCCCTTAATTCCTGTACGTCGAAAAGGCGAATATAAATGGCGAATAATTGACATAGAATGCCCCATATACGCTCCGGATATTCTCATCTGATAGTAGCATTGATGTCCGCAAAATTGTCATATTTACAGATTATTGACCGAAAGATTAGATGCGGCAGTAAAATGAATACCGAAATTGCAGGAAACACGCAAGTATAAGCGTGAGGGTTTCGGGTTGAGATAAAAAATTGTGCTCTTGAACAGACCATTATTTATTCATTTATCGCAAATTTGGGGGAGGGGGGGGGGTGGGCCGGTTGACAATCGTCCGAGCCTGTTTTAAAGATTAATATATACGCGAAAAGTGAATGTGTTTAACAATACTAGAAATACATCCCGCGAAAATCTATGTCATTGTACACACATACAATTACTGCATATAACGGTTCAAGATTCGTGGCAAATATTTTACAGGGCCGATCCTTGTTAAAATTCTGATGAAGAATTTGCTTGCCAATTTTTTCTGTTTTTAATTCTCAACAAATTAGGATTTCATACTTTATTTACTTCGATTTATTTGTCAATGACGCCTAGTTCTAAACGATGCTACCAAAATTTGTTTTTACATTAGACGAACTACTTGAAAGTTACTCATTAGGTGGAAATCGTTATAAAACTACATGCCGTGACTTCTCGTAGATGGTATACGCTACGGATACGCTAGCGAGTTTTGGGTTGGTTTCTGCATCGTATACAACCTACAAAAAGTCAGGGTATGTGTTACTGCTGTGGATCAAAGTCCGGCACAATCTTATAAGATTTCACAGAAATTTAGAACTCTCAAAGGAATCAACTTCTTCGGAGTCCAAGTACTATTCCTCACACGCCACTGTTCCCACTATCCGCGCGGCCGTCGCTTCTGCGTTTCCTCGCGTACCGTCTACATCCACTTTTCGCGGCGACCGAAGCAAACGCAAGTGTTTTGGTAATTAGTCGTGTCATGAGTTCCAATCACGTGCAAATTTTCACGCGGCCAGTGTGTATACATATATTTGTTACAAACAACAATAATCTTGTGAGTGCAACAATGAATAAGTTACGTCGCTCGGCTGAACCGAAAAAAGATTAAATTTGACGCGCCGATGAACGAATCGTTCGTTGCAATGGTAAGTGTTTTATACTGCAAATTTCTGTTATGCAATTATAGATATAGTTAACAAGAATCCTGCCAAATCTGCACTTCCTATGCAGGGTGATTCGTAATTTACAGCAAATACTTGACAGGGCAAATCCTTGTCAAAATTGGAGTCGAAAGTTCCTAAGAAATTTTTCCGGAAAACTACTTTTTTCATTCAAAGAAATGGAAATTTAATTTTTTCGGATTTCTGTTTCAATCAGCCTTTTAATTTCTTGAGTCATGGTCAAAATTGATATCGAAATTCCGAGGTTAATTTTTAAATAATTTGTAAAAAAATCTTTTTTTTCACAGCTGTCGCGGGGGGGTCACTGGGAGTATAAATTCAAAATGGCGACCAAATCATGCTTATGCGTATATTCGAAAAATGTTTTTTTTTGGTTAAAATGGTTTTTCTTGAATAACTAGGCCGGTTTTGATTTAACAGAAAAACCGTAAAAACAAAAGTTGTATAAATTTTGATTCTCTACAAGTTTAATTCTGACAGTTTTTCTTCTAGGATCAAGATTTTTGGAATCAAACCTGAAAAAAGCGACAAATTCGAAATATTTCCATTATTTCGTTTGTTTTCAACTTAATGGCATAAATGAATAGCAACAAACTTGTTGAGAATCAAATTCTGAACAACTTCGGTTTTCACCTTTTTTTCCAAAAATCAATATTTTCGGCATTTAATCCGAAAAGGAAGGATTCTCCGTCAACTCGGCCACTTTTTTTTTCGACTATCTCAGATCTACCCAATAATTGGTTACATCAAAGTACTACTAAAAGATACTATGCGTGAATTTTTTCAGATTTATCTATTCATTATTTGAGAAATTGCCGTTTTTTTTTTCAAATGAATATACACTACCGTTCATAAGTATGGAAACACTCGCCCCAGATTGTTCTCACTGTACCCATAATGCTCATTGTATTTCTAAGAAAATGTATACCGTTGAGGAGTGGGGAGGGACTTCCAGCATTTTCATAGTTTGAAAAAAAATGTAGAAAACAAATCGTCTTGTTAACGTTTGCTTCGAAAGAGTGGCGTTCGAAAGATCGTCGTTTTGTTGACATTTGTTTCGATCGTCGTGCTGTTACACATTTTTCAAAATATTGAGTGAGCAAATTGTATACGTGTTTCAAACTTTCTTCTCTCTGTTCTCTGCATATATAATCATTTCAATTTTTCGTTACGAGTGTGCAGAACATAAGAATTGCTGAATGATTCGCTGAATTATTATAATCGTACGGTAATTTTCTTTTCCGATAATTGGAGAAATTTACACGTGTTGACATATACCCTAAATACAATGCAAATATGCGAGAAATTTCAAATCTTGAGGAGAATAAATATTACGACTGTTATTATTTCATCATCTAAACCATAAAAAGTGAGTTGGGACGAAATTTAGGTTCTTGAGTCCGAAATATCATCCTGACAAAAAATGACCGCGTATTTTCCGAAACAATGAGAGCTTTTTCGAAGTGAAATGTGAGCATTAAAAGAAAAAACCTTTTTCTACGATTTTTTTTTCCGGACCGCCGAGTCATTCAATTTTGTTGTAAAATAAGCGCGCAGTAAACTTGAAGAATCTATATCTCATCTCCGATTCTATTTGACGTAGAAAAATTATTCACAGCACATACGCGAGCAGAGAGGATACCCAATAAGAACAGGACCGTTAATCAAACGTTAAAAATCCGTTTCAACAGTATATATTTGGTATAGGTATAAAAAATAGTCGTTTCTTATATACGGTTCTTAAACAAAAGTATAATGTACGTTCCAGGAATACGTATATTGTAGGTGTATTTTTGCTCAACAAATATTATTCGTATAATATTATTTCAAAGAATACATTCATTAAATGTTTATTTTATCGCAATTAAATTCCGTCTTATCAACGTAGATAATACCCGATTTAAACGAATAGTCAGCGTAAGTCGACAAACGTCTTTTACTTGTATCAAGTTAACAAATAAACTACGTTTCCGTGTGAGGAATATAAATCGTGGTTTCTGAGACAATCGATAAACGTTGAAGGAAAGTAAACTTTATACCGGTCACAAACGTTTATTCGATGCGTTTAATAGATGGTAGAGGAAACGTGATGAAAGCCAATTAAACATGAGAATAGAAACGTTAATGAGAAACGGTTTTCTAGAGTATCGGGTAAACGTATAAAATGCGTTGTCTTGTCGGGATTGTAATCCGTGGTTCCTGTGACAATTGGTACACGTTGAAAGAAAGTAAACTTTATACCGGTCGCATACGTTTACTCGATGCGTTTAATAGATGGTAGAGGAAACGTGATGAAAGCCAATTAAACATGAGAATAGAAACGTTAATGAGAAACGGTTTTCTAGAGTATCGGGTAAACGTATAAAATGCGTTGTCTTGTCGGGATTGTAATCCGTGGTTCCTGTGACAATTGGTACACGTTGAAAGAAAGTAAACTTTATACCGGTCGCATACGTTTACTCGATGCGTTTAATAGATGGTAGAGGAAACGTGATGAAAGCCAATTAAACATGAGAATAGAAACGTTAATGAGAAACGGTTTTCTAGAGTATCGGGTAAACGTATAAAATGCGTTGTCTTGTCGGGATTGTAATCCGTGGTTCCTGTGACAATTGGTACACGTTGAAAGAAAGTAAACTTTATACCGGTCGCATACGTTTACTCGATGCGTTTAATAGATGGTAGAGGAAACGTGATGAATGCCAATTAAACATGAGAATAGAAACGTTAATGAGAAACGGTTTTCTAGAGTATCGGGTAAACGTATAAAATGCGTTCTCTTGAACGGATTGTAATCCGTGGTTCCTGAGACGGTGAGTAAGCGTTGAAAGACAAGCCTGAAATTCGCGGACTACTCGTTGTACCGTATACGTACGTTCTTTGAACTTCAGACTTTCACACACTCTCACGCTGAGGATATTCCATATTATTCAAATTGAATTTGGGAAGTCCAACGTCAAATCCGTGATCAGTGCGACTTAAAAACCCATTGGTACCATATCCCATGAGAATCTGAGGAGTTTTGGATTTTAGACCTCCGCCATACTGAATCTGCCACTACATTTTTTGCAAATCTAGCCTGACGTTCGTTATCAGCAAGCCAAACAACTTTTAGTTACCAATTTTCCCCGAAACCCGTTTATTTCACGAATTTTTTGAATTTTTTATTATATTTTATATATTTTTTTTTTAGAACTAACTACTCCAGAGAATGTAAAGGAGTGAATGTATTATATTAAATTCATAGTTATATGCTAGCTGGTTTTTTTATAATTTTTTTTTCATTCTTCTTATTCATCTTTCAAAGTTATGAAATCTCCATCCTTTTATAATAGGTGTTTTAAATTTTGTTATATTTTATAAGATTTTTCTTATTTTTTTTGGATATTAAAAGGTTGAGGTTTTTTTTCAAGTTTTTAATTTATATACTTCAGATACGTTCTGGTCGAAAACTTGCGAAAAAATTTTGATTGCGTTTTTCGTCATTGTATCTAGGCACTTTTTTTATAGGACATAGGTCCTAAAGATGACGAAAAGGTATCCTGACGAAGTCGTCTTTTCGGCGAAGCGAAATGATGTCTAATAGATGTCTTTCAAGAGACGACTAATCGTAGTTGACTCAACAACGTCTATTTGAAAATGTCTAATTGACATAATAATTATAGTCGACTGAAAGATGTCTATTCCGGGATGACTTTTGTCAACTTGACGAGAAGCTGTCTAAAAGACGTCTTTCAGAAGATAAGTCAGCTAGCGCCAACTGCAGTGTGTGGTTAAACAAAGATTGCAGGATGGCTGCTTGATAACGCGTTATACGAAGTGCGCGTGATTGATGTGCACGTGGTTTCGTGAGCTGGAGAAAAAGTAAGTTAGATTATTACAAAACTAGTTAAACATATGATTAAATAACTTTTGATCATTATTCAATATCCGATATGTGATTATCGAGTGCTACATATAATCAATTGATGCATGTAGGGTATGATCTATCAAATCCACATAACCTCTTCTCATTTCTATTATGTCGGTTGAAAAAAGTTTTCAGGTACAATTACCCGAAAAGAATTGAATATTGCCGACTAGGGAACAGATATCGGTATCACCTGAAATCTGAACGTGTAAAATAATTTTATATTTTGTTTCGATCTCTACTGCGATATGTATTAATTGGATAGGTTAATTAATTTAGAGTTTATAAGGTGAGATGTTTTGATGTGATACATATTTAGATATAAGGTTGATTTTGAGTTTATATCTCAAATTTAATCTTTTAAATAATATTATAGAATGCGTCCAAGTTCTATGCTGGATAGTAAAATCTGTATCTGACTAATTTTGGTTGACGACATCTTATTTCACATTTACCGAAAACACATAATTGCATAAAAGGCGACGAAACAACGTCTTTTAGCCATGCCTAAAAAACATTTTATAGATTTGGCTACAAGATGTCTTCTAGGTGGCTGAAAGACGTTAAAAAGTGGTTCATAAGACATCTCCTCGTCGTCTTTTAGGTGACTTAACGCTTTCGCTAAAAGACGACTTGTCGAGAAATTTGTTATCTTTCAGACATCTTTCAGACAACTTTGAGCTGTCTGGGTAATGTAAAGTAAGGAATCATATAAGTTTCATTCAAAATTTCATAATATATGAGCTATCGTATCTCAGAAAAAAGAACAAACATACGTCGAAAGTTGTTTTTTTGACTTACAATAGTACACTGATAATAAATTGAAGAATGTTGGAAACCGATGTATTATACTTATGTGTATTGAATCGAACGATGTTTTCCGAGCCGACATTCTCTTCCAGTTTGAAAATCCAGACAGTGCTATGACACTGGCCTGGGACCAAACAGTCCATTGAGTTGTTATACAATGATGTGTATTTTTTTCGCTACAAAATCTTATGATTTGATCCTACACGTCATCCCCTTGATTATTAGAAATTTTAAAACCGTTTTCAGTACAAATAATTTCGACAATCGTGATGATACTGCACAGATTAGAGTATTAGGTTTCGATTCTGCTCCCGACTATGGCGCTGCTGTCGTTGAACGGGCGAATAATGATCAAATAAGTAAAATCTATCCGGATCGTGAACGTCCGTGAAGATTCGGCAACGCTTTTGGGCTCAACAGGCCGTTGACGGTGGGCCGCACCAGTG
The DNA here is from genome assembly GCF_021155785.1 of Neodiprion fabricii. NCBI lineage: Eukaryota > Metazoa > Arthropoda > Insecta > Hymenoptera > Diprionidae > Neodiprion > Neodiprion fabricii. The sequence goes on along the minus strand of NC_060242.1, from coordinate 12,170,046 downwards.
TGCATGGCGTGATGGAGGGGGGGCGCTGCACGCGATTGCCTCACGTGCTCTCAGTGTAGTTCCGCCTGTGAAGTGTATCACATCGTTGGAGCGTCGCGGTAAAGCAATTTCTGTAAAGCAATTTCTGCCAACCTTTTCTCCGTAAGTACGTGGCTTCATTATAATTATTATTATTCTTATCACGCTCTTTCTATTCAGGATAATTATGGAAATATAACTTGCTGTTGCATTGCTTTATCTTGAATGAGAGAAGCAAAAGTTTATTCTCTCGAATAAAAAAGACGCATAGTATAGAGACGTAGAGAATGAGCAGTTCTATCAAACTTTCAAGAAGGGACATTTGCTTTCTCTTTTTTACGGGAATTCGTTAGTTTCTACAGTAATGCGTCGAATAGACGCGTATTAAACGGTACCTCGTGGAAAAAATGGTTTGTTTCACGTCTATTCAACGGCCTTGATGTCGATTCCGCGATATATTAATATGGACGATGAATTTTTTTGGAATAACAGGAAACAAATAGTATGTTTTCCGAAATGATTAGAATTACAGTTGGTTGAAAACCATGTTTGGAACAGATTTTTTTTTTTTTTCTAGCGTGTGCGTAGTGCCTGGCGCGTTCGAAATACTCGACCCTTATTTGCAAAATTATTGTTGAAAAAAACAATCGGCGAATAAAAAGTACATCGTCTGAATGCTGAAAATAGGAATTTCTGTCGAAATTTTAAGAAGAGACATTTTGTTATCTTGTTCGCGGGAATTCCTTCGCTCGTACAGTAATCGTCGAATAGACGCGTATTATACGGTACCTCGTGGGAAAATTGGTTTATTTCACGTCTATTCAACGACCTGCATTATTCTGGTTGGGATACAAATTTCTTAATACTAATTTTTTAAATCATCATTAATAAACTTGTGCTTTTTATTTAATATTCTATTTGACCCCCATTTCAGGCAATATATATTTTATTTCAGGTAAGAGCGCATATGCTAACACCTCTCAAGTAATTCAACATTTTTGAATAATCGATTTCCTCACTAAGGTTTTGCCTTATTCCTTCCATTCAATACTAGAGTTGTAAATGAAACTTAAAATTGCTGAATATGCCTCTGGAACGAAAATTACTGAGCAAACGACATTTACGTCGAAAACGGGCAGCGGCATTGAATCAAATTAATTTTCTTGCACCTCACAACAGCGAAGAAAGTAATAATCTTCACTGTAAACAAGACAATTCTGAATATATCCATTCTAACAAAGCACAAGCATGTAGTGAAGCCAATTTGAACTGTAATACACCGTGTACATCGCTCTTTTTGCCATCAGAGGAAGAAAATTTCACCACATTAAATCCCGAAGATCTATTTCATAAATTTGATAGTTACAGCCATGACAATGTAGATAATCTAGACAGTCATTGTTACCCTGATTATCGTCAAGCCCATTCTGCTAATGTGGACAGTTTCCTGGGTGCAGATAATTCTAAATCTACCAATTTTATCATAACACAAACATGTTCTGCAACCAATTCAAATTGTGATTTACAACATACCTCCCTCGTTTCGATAGTAGAACAAGAACCTGCCTCCGCCTCAGACCACGAAATTCCATCTTGTGAAAATAACAGTGATGTTGAAAATAACATAAATAATCTAGAAAATTGGGTTCAGCCTGATTTTCCTAAAAGACAGCCTTTTAATATTAACAGTTTCCTTAATTCAGATTTGGGCCTCCATGATTCAGATAATAAAGGGACTCAAATTGCTCAGAGCGACCAGTCTACGGACGATGATAATGAACAGGTTAGGTTTGAACAAAAATTCCAAGAAGATCTGCGAAAGTTGGCTTGTGATTGCAACATTACTCATACGGCACTTGATAGAATTTTAGCTCTCATCCGTCCAAAATATCCATTTTTACCCAAAAATTCTAAATCTCTCCTGAAAACTAAACGCCAAATTAATGTATCCGATTTGAGAAATGGGCAAATGTGTTATATAGGTATTGAAGAAGGATTGAAAAGTAAATTAATCGGTGGCCTGATTAATTCTGCTAAGTACACAAATACTATAACAATTGATATCAATATTGACGGATTACCATTATATAAAAGTAGTTCCGTGAACCTGTGGCCTATATTATGTAGAAGTCATTCATTGAAAGATAGTTCGCCGTTTATGGTCGCGGTGTTTTGTGGAAAAGGCAAACCCGAGTCATTAGATAGCTATTTGCTTGAATTTATCAAAGAAATGAGTTTCCTGCTACAAAATGGCATCGAACGTCATAATCGAAGGTTACGTATAGAAATTGGTTGCTTTTTGTGTGATGCCCCTGCTAGGGCAATGCTCAAGATGATCAAAGGTCATACTAGCACGTTCGGTTGTGAAAAGTGTTGCATTGCAGCAGTTTCATTGCAAAGAAAACTGCATTATCTAGTCGATCAAACTAATCACCGTAAAAGATGTGATGAAGACTATTTTAAAAAAGATCCAGATACGGCGCACATCAAAGGTACATCGCCATTGCTTCGTTTATTTGTTGGACTTGTCACGCAATTTCCCCTAGATCCAATGCACTTGATTTACTTGGGGGTGCTCAAGAGATTATTAATTAATTACTGGATCGAAGGACCAAGGCCTTGTAAGTTTTCAAAACAAATGTTGAAAATTATCTCTTCGGAAATTGAAAGACTGCAAGCTTGTGTGACAGCAGAGTTTAATCGTAAGCCTCGAAACCTTGATGAAGTAAAACGGTAGAAGGCAACCGAGTTCAGATTCTTCTTGGTTTACTTAGGCCCGATCATCTTGCGCAATGTCCTAAATTCTAAGAGGTATAATCACTTCTTGTTATTGCATACAGCTGTTTACATTTTGTCTAATGAGACTCTCATCTTGCGTTACCTTCACGTCGCGAGACTGGCAATTGAGAAATTTGTACGGAAGTCTGCTAATATTTACGGTCCTGAGTTCGTCGTATACAACGTACACTCTCTTCTTCATCTCTGCGATGATGTTGAGCGGTATGGTAAATTGCAAGATTTCAGTTGCTTTCCATTTGAAAATTATTTGGGAAAAATAAAAAGAAAGATACGCGCAAAGAAGCTTCCATTGCAACAGGTTGTTAAGCGTATGTCAGAATATGCTGAAGCCAATAAAAAAAAAAACACACAGTCCTGGGTGAAGGAAGAGATTCCGAAGGGTATTAGGTCACAGGGCGAGAATGCTTTCCAATGTAAGACACTAACCACAAAAAGGTTTAAACTGTCAATACAAGACCCCGATAACGTAGTAGCACTGAATAGTAAAGTTTATGTATTAAAATCTATCATCTGTATAGATGGTGTGTACAAATGTGTTGGAATTTCATTTCGATACCTAAGAAATTTGTATCGAAAACCCATTGAATCTTCCAAGCTCGGTATATATTTTGCTAAAAGCTATGCTGAAACTATTACCTTTCCTGTCGATGAAATCTTATTCAAATGTTTACGATTCCCTGTGAAGGATGGGTTTGGGATTTTTCCCATACTGCATCAAAAGGAATAATAAAACATGTAGTTTGCTTTGTTAGGCTAATAACCTAAATTACCCGTATAGAAAAATAAACAGGTACTTTTTTTTCTTGAAATACAGCTCCAATAGCAGCAATAGTTTGATGCTTTACCTGAAATCTACTTCTCGCGTCAGCTATTCACGTGTACATAACTATATACATATAATTACTTTTTCGATTTGTGGCAATCATGTTTCTCTAATATTTTTAAAAATTTTGCTTTCTGTCTTTTTTTTGGGTTGGTGAAATTGTTCGTACATTTTTATGGCATATGACAATTCTACAGTTTCTGCATTAAAAAACCAAAATGTGGGCGATAATTGAGTTCTTGAGAGGTGACAACAGTAAAGAGTGTGCTCTGGTCCCTGTATTGTGGTTGACGGACAACAATACTCAGTGCTATTGGCCTCGGACAAAAACTGAGGAAAAGTTCACAAACCTAGTCCGAACGAATGCAGTTCCTGAACAATCCTGGCCCGTCTATGCCGTACATCGTGTGCTTGATACTAAAGGTATGTAATTTGACTGTTTTCTCAATTCTTCTTAGAGTTTTATTACAGAATTAGAGCGACTGGGCACTACCTAAAGGTATTGCGGGTGGTGACAAGAAATTTAACCGACGCATGTACCATTCTTATGCAATTATGTGTGATAAACTGTATGAGGTGGCAAAACTCCCTGTTTTCACTTAGAATTGCTTTGGTTAACAGACGCGATTCGATTTTTTGTTTCTTCCACCAGCGTCACTCTAATAGACTAATATCACACGATCGAACTGAAGTATCTGAGGTATTCCATGCCAACTGAGAGGTCATTTTCCCTGACCCCCGCCAATTTGCTTCATTATTTTTTATATGATTCTGAAACCTAAATAAAGCCCTCACCATTTTTTTCAGATTTTTCATCCTAACCATTCTTTTTTAAAAAACGTTACAAACCCTTTTATGGTCCTAAAAAAAAACGCCATTTTTTTTTTGTACAAATTCACATAATTTTTGGGTCCCAAAACAAACATTTTGAGCCATAGTTTAGAGTGGAGAATTGATTTTTTGTATTTTTTAAATATTTTTTTAGAGGAATAATTTTGCTTATTTTGTATGTATACAAAACATATATTATAAAACAAAACATATGTTATAAACATATGTAAAAAAATGTTTTTTTTTTAGGACCATAAAAGGGTTTGTAACATTTTTTAAAAAAGAATGGTTGGGACAAAAATCTGAAAAAAATGCTGAGTGCTTTATTTAGGTTGTAAAAACATATAAAAAATAATGAGGCAAATTGGCGGGGGTCAGGGAAAATGACCTCTCAGTTGGCATGGAATACCTCATATGTATCAATTATAATATAATACGGCTAGACGTTGGACTAAAGTATTATTCGATATTGAGTTATTTGTAATTAATACGAAAAACTGATTAAAAATCGAAAATGAAATTATATTTGTGATTGAAGCATTATGGAAGACTATTTGCTGTAACTGTCGTTATTTAATCTAAATCTCATCTATTACTGGTTGAGAGTTTCACTTGCAGAAATTTCAAGCCATAAACGTTGTTTTCAAATATATGCGTAAATGGTTCATTTTTTTCCATTATCTTTCTGTTTAATGATAACATTTTCGTTATAGTTGACTACGATGTAGCAGCAGAGTATATGACTAATGTAATAGACAACGGAACTTCTGAAGACGGTATTAACATTCAGCCGATAACACAGAAAAAAGTGTCATCTGAAAACCTATCGCCAGACGACGATACAGTTGAAGAAAGTGAGCCTTCAAAAAAGAAAAGAAAGAAGCACCACAAACACCGTAAGCATCATACAAAAAGTAAGCGCCGAAAACGTATCAGTTCATCCAGTGATGCATCGAACAGCAAACCCAGTAGTAACTCTACTGCAAGTAGCTCTCAAGGATTCGTCTCGGATCAGGAAAACCTAATTCCAAATATCCCATTATTCAAAAGGAGTTTAACAGGCTTGGGGCAGGATAATTCAATCATTACGAAGCAGTGTAATACTACCAATCTAGCCGACGGTAGTGCACATGCTGGATTGTCAGGTGTGGCTCTGTCATTTTCCAGAAGAATTATGCGCTCAACACCAGAAAGAAACCTTGAATATCCAAATGAGGCAAGTGAGACGCCGCGGTCTTACAAATCATCAGTACCGCCTTCTTGTCACTCAAGTCCGCATGTAAGAACACCACAAAGAATTCTTAGTCATCAAGATGTCACAAGTGGACCCTTGCATTTGAACGGTGCAATTTCGGATCCTGTTGTTACACAAATGCTGCGAAAAATCTTTGAACACTTGCAGTATTTGAAACAGCAGATGGAGCAGACTCAGGTCGCTCTAGCCACAATGGCAAGAGCTAATCAGGCCCAAATAGCCCAAGTACAAGGTGCTACACGGCCAGAATGTTTCCCTGAATGGCCCATTTCTTCACTGGATGTCTTCGATGCGTTCAATGAGATGATACAGATTGAAGAGCACCGTAGTTACCTTGTAAGTGACTTATATAATCTACTCACAATTCATTCTGGAATTCGCATACAAGTACGTAGTTTAAAAAATATGTCTGGTTCAGAATATCTTCTTGAATTTCTTGATAATGTTGTGTTGATTATGTCCGTATTTTGTATTCCATTTGCTCGATCAGTCAGGGAAACATTTTTTTGTTTCTAACTAAATATTGTATAATACACAAAAAATGAACATAAAATCAACACAATATTAATAGAAGTTGGTATATTCGGAGGAAAATAGTAGTGAATAGGTGGATAGCATTTTTTTGGAGTTGGATCGACAGCAATTATTGTGTAAAAACTTATGAATCCTGTGACACGAGTTGTAACCCATACATTTAGGCCAGACACATTTGGTGTAGATCTTACTTCGAAAAAGATTTGTCTGTATATTCACGAAAAAAAATTTTAAATCTGGTATACAATTATATCTGAACAAAAATATAATTTGATTTTTTGATTCATTTAATTTCTTTAGGTCCGAAGGCTTTCGACGGTAGGTGGCCCATCACAGCGACAAGTTGTCATGAATATGATGAAACTTTTGATGACGAATACTTTGGCTATGGAGTACAACTGGGCGGGAAGAGAAAAGAGATCATTCAAAAAAACTAAATTAAGGTATATTATCATTGGTGAGTAAAAAGTCTACGTTTCACGTTTTCTTCATATTGCCCGTAACTAATAAAGGGCCAAACATTGATTCTTCTCCTTAAAACCTAGTGAACATTCCGTACCTATACGATGAAGCGGATGATAAATATATATTTTGTTATAAGAGAATCTGTGTTTGGTTTGAAATGGATTGAAGGATGTATTTTTGTCAAAGTTTGTTATATTTATAACGAGAAATCGATTGGCCAAAATTTTTGAATATTAACTGATGCTCCTTCGATCTAAACCTACAACATTTGAAACTATGAAAAAAAATTATGAAAAAATGTTGAATCAAATCGTGAACAATAGTGTTTGAAATGGAGAATGTAAGGCAAGTAAGCCGAAAGCGCAGCTATTTCCAGCTATATGTCGAATTCCAATGAAATAAGCACCGTTTAATACGTATTGACTCGATTTATTATTATGAACTATTTACATTTAGCACAACTTTTACTTCATGAGAGGTTATGACCTAGAATTGCATAGTGCCCTTGCAAAGCAGTAATACTGAGAAAATCAATTCAATTCGAATAGAATTTTGATTTTTATCCTCATTCAAATGTTATCTTACAACTCACGTTCAGTAAACGTTGATACAAGTATTTATGATTATTTTAAATAATAGCATGACTATTTTGACATCGAAAAAGAATAACCTTTAATCTTCGATGGTGTAGACTCAGCGGTTCCACAATACGTCCTGTATAGAGCTTAAAGATAGAAGATTGAAAAAATAAGACATTCACACACATATAATGGGTAAATGGTGAATTCAGCTTTCCAATAGTATAAACTCCTCACGATCGGAATCCTGTACCTAATCAGTTTATTACAATTAAATTTCGTAAGCTGCTGCTGCTGCCTTCTTTTTGCACGATGTGGTGGAAACATGTATATGTATAATATTTTGCTTGATTTAATGCTCTATAACTGCATTAGATTCTTTTCACTCATTTGTTATTAATAATCTCCTTTGTTCACTCTACAACAAATAATTCAAGGATAACTGAATAAGCCTTTTCGTGCATTTCGGCATAATCAACTCTGAGCTTGTGATTGTGAGTGGTTCTGCTGCGTTGAGTAGAAATGATGTCTATTAGTGCACATAATTGAGCCACCAGATAATAAACAATTTTTTTTTCACATCTTGTTTCAGAGGCTGCAAAATTGGCGTGTAAAGATAATCCAGTCGAATCTTCAGATTTAATTATAGAAAATGCGATAAAAGACTGGTTGAAGCTAGCCACAAGTAGGTATACATATTCAATTGCGGGAAAAAAATCCGGAAATGGACCCACGCAGCATCCGCCTTCACCTCCCCTACCACTGCCGCCGAATTCACCCAACAATGGCAGGGTATAGCAACAAAACGTTGAAAGATAGTCCGCTATATCGTTTCATTGTAGTTCTTCTTTTTGCGTGCCATTTTAAAACTGTTTTAGTTGTTTGCATCATTTTTTTCTTCTTTTAATTTTGGCTACATGCACTCTGTTCCTACCCATATTTTTTAAGTTTAGATGAGTTATTCGTAGTACCTCACTTGTTCGTAATACTAACAATTTTTCACATTTAATTTCTTCTTTGAAAGTGTAAGTCCGATTCACTTCTTGCATCCTATTATTTTATATTAAATTTGAGTTTTTCTTTTAACCACACCGAAACAAGTACACAATTTTCAAAAGTGTATCTAATTTATCTACCTTATTGCTCTCAAACGATTTTGCACTTGCATCAGTCGTAATACCTATTTGCCAAGAAAGTTTTACCATGCTACTTTATGTTGACAAACAGTTCTATTTTTATTTTGGATAAATCTTTACTACGGTGTTGGTGATCTATATAATCAAAATATAGCTGGCGCTCATACGCGTTCTACTTTTTTTTCAATTTTTTAAATCATTTCATGAATCGTTTTAGTGTTACATTATCATATCCGTACATATGATACCCTATTAAAATGTATATTGTATGTAAATGTATGTGCTATGGTATGTACATTACATATTTGATATTTTTTCGAACCTTCGAGATATATGATGTTTGTCTACAAATTACCTAGCCTTGTGATTGGCGATAACACATGTAACTCGTTGATCCAATTCGTTCTATATGTGATAAAAATATAAATGGCGTAAAATGAATATGATATATCAATGGTTAACTACTTGTGTTTTTTTGTTTTTTTTTTTTTTTTGGTTTTTTTTCTACTTTTGGAAATCTTTTTGTAAAATGGTCAAGTACTACATTATCATAACCGTACATGCTATCACTATCGAAAATGTAAAATGTACCGTTTTTTGTTTTAAGCTTTATATAATATATTAGGGTTTTGCAACAACTCACTCAACTTTATGATTCGCAAAATCGTAAGTCGGTGATCCAACGCGTTCTATGTATTATTAATCTAATCGGTGCAAACATGAATGTGATATATGAATAGTCAACTTCTTGTGTTATATTATTTTTGTTACTTTTGAAAATCTTTTTCAGTACTTGAAATGTAAAATGCATCTCTTTTTTTGTTTCACAATCCATATATGTTATATAGTATATAGTATTTTATTTTAGTATAGCAGAGAAATATAGTGTGTACATGTGCATATATATGGCAAATGTTGTTCCGAATGACGAAAAAAGAATGCTGTCTAAGTTTAAGCACTCAATATTAATATTTAGAGGTGCATCGTCGCGATTTTGTATTTCCCATTTACATAACATGAAATTTTTTTTTTTGAACTTTGGAATCTTATAACTCGTCAAGGCTTTAGTGTACTGATGAGACATAACGTATTTTTGAAGTGAATCAAACGCTCTACAAAAACGTAGTCATTTTATGATGAATCTTCTCTTTCAAAAGTTATTTAAGGTGTCTAAGGTATTTATGATAGTAAATCACTTTTTGAAAGAGTAGATTTACCATAAAATAATAAGGGTCTTTCTTTGTAGAGCATTCAATTCCATTCAAAATCATGTTCTGGACTTATCAGAACGCTAATGCGTTGACAAGTTATAAAATTCTAAGCTTAAAAAAAAAATTTCCTATGTTATTCAAATGGGAAATGGAAAATCACAATGGTGCACCTTCAAATATTAATATTAAGAGCTCAAACTTTGACAACATTTCTTTTTCGTCACTTCAAACAATCTTTGCTCCTTGAATTAAGAAAAAAAAATACGACTTTCCGATACAGTATAATATATTATAGTATGATATTTTGTACTCTTTTCAGCATTTAAGATATGATGCATTGTTACGAATCACCTAGTCCTGTTATATCTGTAATTCATCGTTTTAAAAGATCAATACATAATACTTACCTTATTCAGATCACCCAAGCTTCGATTATTCTAACCTAATATTTTAAACTTATAGATACGCGGAATTTTTCACCGAATTGTACTTCAAATTTTAAATACGTTTTCCCTGCGTCTTATATACGATTATAACTATGTGTAAATAACATCATATCTGTATATATTACCAATCTTCTGATGAATGTATGTGAATTCTACAAATATCCGCATCGTATTTAAAACATTCGGGGAAAACGTTGTTATTATAGCATATTTCGCCGATACTTTTCGATCCATTCAACGGTTCAACCTTAGAGTTTTTCCAACGTGGGGCATCTCCACGACATCTAGTAAACGAATATGTACACGAAATAAATACTCTATGTAAATGTACTCCAATCGTATATTCCTTGAAGTAAGTGGTCATAATTTGTACGACCATACACCGCGTATATGACACGTGTTGATGATACGTTTAGTTTCACGTATGCCGAGCGGAAATTTTTCAGTTTATTCAACGAATTCACCTGTGACATTTTAAACGTATAGATGTGGCAAAATTTCACCGTCGACGCATATGTCAAATTTTAAACGTTTTTCTTTTGCGTCTTACATACGAATACATGGATGTCACGAATATCCGTATATTGTACTCGTTTATTCCCTCGTGGTGAGTATACGCGAATTCAACGATTATTTTACACGTATATAAAACATTCTAGGAAAACGTAAAAATTATCGTCTATCAAGCGGACATTTTTCAGTATCTTCAACGAATTCATCTGTGATATTTTAAACGTATTTCTACGGCGTCTTATATACGAATACATGGATGTCACGAATATCCGTATATTGTACTCGTTTATTCCCTCGTGGTGAGTATATGCGAATTCAACGACTATTTTCCACGTATTTAAAACATTCTGGACATACGTAAAAATTATCGTCTACCAGGCGGACATTTTTCGATTTATTAAACGGTTGGGTCTGATCCGTTGTGAGCGTTTGGTTGTGTGAATTTTTCTACGTTTAATCAACAATCGTGTTCTTATTGGGTAAGCTTTCGTAGAAAACTTTGGTTTATCCGGAAACATTGAACATTGTAATTGTTATGAACGAACGAATTGTTTAATAGTACCATTTTTTTGGCGAGGCTTCTACCATTTTATACATTCTGTAAAAAATCTTTGCGATTACAAATAATCCGTCGGGTTTGACGAGGAATTTCCCATTCATATTCATTCCGAATGACCATACATTAGATATCTGCTATCGGTAGTGAGATATTGAACACGGTGAAATTTGGAGTGATTTGTAGAGAATGAATATCTCAATTTCAAAAGAATTATCTTAACTTTTCGGATTATTCGAGACGATCAAAATTTTTAATTACACTATTCCATTTCATCAGATTCGACCATTCACTTTCAACATTTTTGGGTATAGTGAGATGGCGCCTACACATGGTTGTAAGAGAACAGAAGAGGACCCATGTAATTGTATGTGTCTTTAAATGATAAGGAGGGGAGGGCACGAATTCTGTGCCAAAGTATATTTTTATCAACAAGTACTAATCATGTTGTGGATTCTGCATTAAAAAAGCGAAACGACTGAATGAACACGCTTATATTTTACAGGATGATCCGTCGTAACCGTTGGACGGTCGCAATGTCACATGCCGCGAGGTTATCTTCATGGAGTGATGAACTATGTTCAAATTACATTACTTCGCAAAGGATGTTAGAAACTCTCATCAACCGGGAGAAGTAACTGTTTCGCACAACCCGCAGCTTTCTAGTTACCTCGAATCTCAGATACTATTTCCTTGCATTTAATATTTCAGGGGGTATAAAAATAATCCTCAACGTCGATGTCAATAATTGTTTCATATATCCATAGTAACATGAATAAAGTGTTCCAATATTATATATAATCATTTTTTGAAACCCTTTTCACTAGTAAAATAGCTTCGAACATAAAATTATTTAATTATTGTCAGTAGAGTTGTGTGTAACAAGCGATGTACAATTTCAGAATGATTCCGATACAGTAATACCCCGAAGTTACGCTATGGGTCGTTTCGGCATTGACGGCGTGAGTCGAAAAAAAACGTAAGTCGGGGTGCACGTTTTATACAACTGTATAATGTATATATATTGTTACAAAGGGTGAAATCACCCGTTTTGCCCCCTCGTCAATGATCTAGTAGTCATCATAGATAAAAGACGTTTATAAACCTCTTATGTCTTTCAAAAGAATAAGGTTGCTGCGTCAACCAACATTATTGTAAGAACAGTCTCGTTTCAGACTTTAAACGAGAAACACATATTACGCAATTAAAGCATTTTCACAACATTTTATTCACGCTCTTGATTTTTGACTTGATAATTAAACTTGCGGATCCATATTTATTTCCGTAACGTCAAAGAACGTTACATTGGTGTCAGAAGTGGGATCTTGAGTTTCTTTTCAATCGAGTCAATTCAGTGCGCGAACTTTAATTATGAGCAATAGTCGTATGACGCGCTCACGTCGAAGGGAAAGTGGCGGAGAAGAACCTTTCATTATGGAGAATCCGCGGGTCTCTGGAAGGATTCCATCACTTTCAGTGGACCCTCTTCCAATTCCTTCGACGGTCTCTCAGATTGATCTGCTGAAGATCAAGTCTTAACAATAAAAAGCCGCTGAACGTCAACAACAGCAACTTCTTCAGCTGCTTCTTGATCAACAAGAGCAGCGAAGAAGAGAACAAGAACAACGAGAAAGGGAAATTGCCTCGCAGTTGGAGCAGCGGAGGCTTGATAGAAAAGCTCAAGAACGATCCGAGACCAGTCTTCATGAACTGCTCCGGACCACTGTGGCTGCTCTTCAGGCTGTTCATCAGGTGAACGGCTCAGGAGAACCGGCTGTCGCCCCTCGAGGTTCCAGAGTAGTTACTCCGCTTCCCTCTCCTGTTCCCGTTCCCGCTGTTCGGCAGGTCCAACATCCAGGACGGTTCCAAGATGTTCGAGACTTAAGGTCTACGCCTTCTATTACGGGAATAGATGAATCCCCAATTTGTAGAACAACAGTTATTAATGAGGTTGGCTTTTACGAGCCTCTGCCTCAGGTTCGACCTCGTTATTGCCATTTAAGTCAATTAAATAATATAAGATTTCCTGGGGTTGCTTCTCAAATTAACGAAAAACCCTTTTATCCTTTGAAACCGCCAATTTTTGATGAAAAGATTCCATGGGCAGATTATGAACGTCAATTTAACACAATTGCAAAGCATAACCAGTGGGACTCCGCCATGAGGGCCCACAGCCTTGCCTCTTGTCTTCGAACGCCGGCTTTGAATGTTTTAACGGCATTGTCTGAAGGAGAAATTTCCGATTATGAAAAACTTAGCTGCGCGCTTAAATTGAGATACGGAAATGACCATCTGACAAAATTGTACACAGCTCAATTACAGACTAGAAGACAAGGACGAGACGGAGACCTCGCGTCACTTAGCCAAGATATCGAACGGCTTTCTCGTGTAGCTTTGCCAGACCACGAGCCGTCTCGTAATTTATTAGCGACACATGTTTCTTAAACGCAATCAGTAATGCAGAAATTGAAATGGCCGTTGGGACATCGGGTCTCACTTCTCTACAAGAGGCAACGTCCAAAGCCATTGAGGTGGAGGCAATGCGAAAGCAATATTTCGGGTTAAACAAGCTTCGTCGGATTGAGGTGTCCAAAAACACCTCAAAATGACGAAGTTTTGAACACTCAGAGGAGCCAAAGCCTCAAAATTATAGAAATAATTTTAAGAATAATAATTTTAAACCAAGAAATCGAGGTTCTTTTCAAAACCAGAAAAACAAGCGTATAATTAAGAACGCGGTCATGACAAGTGAAACCGGCTTGACTTGTATATTTTGTAAAAAAACAGGCCATGACGCCAATCATTGTTTTCTAATTAAAGAAATTGGTGATGAACCGATGCAGGGTTCGAATCCGAACTCTTACAGCTGGCGTAAGAAAGATATAGACAAAGGGGAAGCAAATCCTCAGTCGAGTTCTTCAACAGGAACTCGTCCAAAAAACTAATTCCGGATGACTTGTCGGGGCGAAAATCATCGCAGATTGTTAAGAGTGAAAGCTCTCTTAGAGAACAGTTTTTAATTGGAAGTCTACGACAGTCTGGCCTTTACGCGCGCGGTACTGTAAATGGCGTTGATTGTCTATGGGTAATAGTTACCGGCGCGGAAGTAACCGTAGTGCGATCGGATCTCTTTGAATCCGATGACCAGATTGTTCCCTCTTTATCTCTGCGAACAGCCACTGGAGAGACGACCCCGATTTTGAGACAAGTTACTGTCCAAATTTACCTTTTTGGGTGTATCGACTCTCCGCATAAGGTTTTTATAGCAGATATAGAGGATGAAGGTATTTTGGGAATAGACTGTCTTATTGAACCATCAAGCGAGGCCGCCGAAGGCGGCCGAAGCTCGATGATAATTATACGAATGTCTCGCCTGAGAGATTACAATGTAGTATAGCTACTTGTTGCCTTCAAACCACACGTTCAGAGTCTAAAAGAAATTTTAAATTCCCGCCTGGTTGCTCCTGGCGCCACCAGGTGTTCGCTTTCGTCATTACGTTTAGAGTGTTATCCTCTTGTGGAAAAAATAAAAAATTTTTAATACTTTACCGAGAGATTGGGTTGGGAAAAATAAGCTCGATTTGTACATCTCTGATTTTATTGTCTTTTAATGACCTCAAATGGTTCACAACCTTTATTGGGTGGGTAATCTCTCGGGCGAGACATTCGTATAATTATCATCGAGCTTCGGCCGCCTTCGGCGGCCTCGCTTGATGGTTCAATTATACTTCATGTCTCGCCCTTTGAGATTACAATGTGGACTTTTAGAGTCTATTAAAAATTTTTTGTTTTTATGTCAACATGACCCTCTTCGCGAAGTCGTCGTCTTGGATCTTGATCGGGAGGTTGTAGAAATCCGCGAAGACCTTCGATTTCTGGGACCATCCCGCGATTCTTTTTATTTCGTCTATGTTGACACCTTTCTCGGCCGCCTTCGACGTCGCAGCATGTCGTGTACTGTGGGCAGTATATCGCTCGTCTACTCCGAGTTCTTTAAGCGTACTTTTTATCCATCGCCCAATGGTGTCTCTTGAGACTTTTGCATGTGGTTTTTGGAAAGATATCAGCAAGTAGTCTTCTTTTCCTCTTAAGTCTTTAGTTATTGTTAAGTAATGTAGCAAAGTTCTTGCGATGCATAGTCCAGGTTTGTGTTCGAAGAACGGTAGTTTTAGCAGGGCTGAACGGCTCCTGCCCTGGATGTTTTTATGTGTTCCGGAATCTTTATTTCCAGACCTTTTTGAGTCTCTATTATGTTACTTATTTTTATAGCGGCTAGCGTCTGAATACGATGTGCTGTTCCTAGTGCTAAGAGTAGTACTAGTTTTTTGGTGACCTTTTTTAGTTTGAGAGGTTCGAGGGGATACCACTCCGCAAGTTTATCCAGCACTGGGTCTACATCCCAGATTGTGTCGTACCTAGGTCGGCCAGGTCTCTTCTTGTATACGCCTCGCATAAACCTGTTGATGAGATCGGAGTTAGCGATTTCCTCTCTCGCTATCAGTGCTAGCGCCGCTTTTCCAGAGTTGATGGTTCCGTAGCTGGCACCATCTTGGAATCTTTTCGTCAAGAAAGATAGCACTTTTTTGGCTGTGATGCTGAAAGGGTCAGACTGGGTCTCTTGATTAAATTCCCACCAAAGTTTATACGAAGATTCATATTGCTTGAGAGTTGAGTTTTCCACTGACGCGATCATGATTTCAGCGGATTCCTCCGATGTGTTCTTATTTAACAGCGCCTGCCGGATAATTTCGCGGCCACCAGGGTAAGGTTTTTGTTCAGTGGATGTGCCGTGCCGCTGGAAGAAAATAATAGTTTATTGTTAGGTTTAAATGTCATCCAATCGCCTACTACCATCTTTTTGAAGGCTGGGAACCAGTTCTGGCTGGGCCAAAAAGGCACTATGAGGATTCCTACTGCCTTGTCGGCTTTAATTTTTTGAATTGCTTTGGCGATTGTCGCGAACGGTGGGAACGCGTAAAAGAACCATGGGTTCCAGTTAACTGTAAAGGCGTCTATCGCGAGAGCTTTTGGATCTCTGTCCCATGAACAGTAGATAGCACACTTTTTATTTTCGTTGGATGCGAATAAGTCGATTTCAGGGACACCGAATTTTCGAGTTACGCTTTTGAATGCGTAATTTGCTAGTTGCCATTCCGTATCTCGGTTTGATAGTCGTGATAACGAGTCTGCTTCAACATTGTCTTTTGATGCGATGTAGGATGCGTGTACCCAGAGGTCCCTCTGTTCGCACCAGTCCCATAATTTTCTCGCTAAGTCATGCAGATCTTCGGACCTTGTCCCGCCTAATTTATTTATGTATGCTATTGCAGTCGTGTTATCTATTCTCAGTAGGATCTCCGCGGAAACCAGGTCTTTCGCGAATAGTTTTAGAGCTAAAAAGGCTGCTTTGATCTCTAAGTGATTGATATGCAAAGCTTTTTCGGCTTGAGACCATATTCCATGGGCTCCCTCGCCGCCGCAGAAAGCGCCCCAACCCGACAAACTCGCGTCCGAAAAAATTTCCATTTGGAATTGGAAATTTCTGATTTTTCTGACTGCTGTCGGTAATTTGTTATGCCACCATTTTAAGTCGTCTGCTATATAGCCTGGAATGTCCATACGCGCATCATAATTCATCCTACTATGTTCAAGAGCTTCTAGTTTTGCTTTTTCTAGCAGCTTACAGTGTAACATCCCATAATCAACCCCTGGGCAGCTAGCTACCAGCGTACCTATTATTTGTGCAAATTTTCTTATTTTGCACGTCTTTTTATTTCTTAGCGATCCGACCTGTGCAATAAGAGAGTTTCTTTTTTCCCTCGGCAGTTCTACTAGCATATCTCTAGAGTTTAATATGAACCCGAGATATTTACAGTGTTGACTAGGCGAAAGGTTTGATTTTTTCCTGTTAGCTATGAAACCAAGTTTTTCAAGTAAGCTAATAGTACTTTGTAGGGATTTTTCACATTCCTTTATCGAGTTTTCTAGGCATAGAATGTCATCCAGGTAAATTACTGATAAAAAACCCTTCTGCCTGAGATATGACATCACTGGTTTCATGAGTTTCGTAAATACGTACGGGCTCTCACAGAGACCGAAAGGTAAGCACGTAAACTCATATACTTGGCCCTGAAATTTGAATCTCAGATATTTCCTTCTGCTTTTATGAATCGGTATTGCAAAGTACGCGTCTTTAATATCTACTGACCCCATGTACATGTATCGATCTAGTAACCTGCACGCGGATCTGAGATCCTCTAATTTGAAATGCTCGGTATTAATGAAAAGATTTAGCTCTTGTAGATTTAGGATAAATCTTTTTGAGCCATCTGGTTTCTCTCTCAGAAAATAGCTGGATAGAAACTGATCAGCCGTGTCCCAGCACTTCTCAATCGCTCCGATTGACAGGAGTCTGTCTATTTCCTTTTGGATGTCTGAGGTTTTTTGGGAAGACCAGATTTTTTCTCCCGGAGGGGATACCTGATGTGGTGTTTCTTTAAAATTAATTTTATAGCCCGTCACGCATTGCTTAATAAATTTATCAGGTGTAATCTGTTCCCATGCCTTCAGAAATTTACTTAACCTGCCTGCTAACTTTACCTGTATTTGCTGGTCACTCAATGAGTCCTCGATCTGCTGCTGGTGCTGCTGCTGTTGTACGAGTGCCGACGACGATAAGCCTGATTCTGGATCTGGCTCGTGTTGCTCTGGTTGGACTGTCTCGATGGTATCCTCTGGGCTATTGCCGACTTCTGAAATTTGAATCTCTGGCCCGTCAAGGTGGTCGGTCTTCGAATTGCTGACGGGCCGCTCCAGTTTCCCGAACTGGCTGGGACAGGTTTCTTCGCACTTTGGATTTTTAAGTCTCGTCCTAGTTTGTCCATGCTCTTTATTTCTTTAATCTTGTCTCCCAGTTTTTCCCCAAACAAATATGTGTCGACTTGCCTTTCCTCTAGCGAGGACGCTACTTGTTTTGTGAGACTTGGTAAAATGTACGCTCGGCGAGCTACGGATTGTGAATGATGAAGCTCTGCCAGAATTTTTGCTGCATCCCAGATGTTAGTCAGAATTGTCTTCGAGTCAACTGTTTCATTCTCCAAGAGCAGGGTAATAGCCGGCGCCAGGGCTGAAAGGCTGGATCCTGCTAGTTTCTGGGTAGCACAGAAATACTTGTCTCGCTTCGGCGCCGATTCGTTTAAGGTGGATGCTATTTCCGGGTTCAGGATTGGCGCTTCTAAGAGACAGGATCCTCCTCGAGGATAATTTTTCAACAGTTCGTCCTTTTCTTCTTTCTTTAGTC
Source organism: Neodiprion fabricii (assembly GCF_021155785.1). Lineage (NCBI taxonomy): Eukaryota > Metazoa > Arthropoda > Insecta > Hymenoptera > Diprionidae > Neodiprion > Neodiprion fabricii. The sequence continues at coordinate 12,151,581 of NC_060242.1, read as the reverse complement.
CGGATTTCAGCCACGCATTCCACCGGACTGAGACGTCCGGATGAATTTTTTGACAAGCTTCCTCCGTTTCCGGCGGTTTGCCAATTATTTTTATAACTTCTTCATTTAGGCTTGGGGCTCCTTCGGGCTCTTTATTCTTCTGACTAACGGATTCCGTGGGAGTTTTGGTCCCAGTTGTTGTATCCTCCTGCTGAGCCGGTGCAGCCTGAGAGGTTGTTTCTGGCGCGCTGCCTGTGTCTCCAGGCCGGTCTGGTGATCCATTTTTAGCCCCTGTCTCAGGGGTCTGTGGCGCTTCTGGGTCCCTTACATCTCCTCGTATATCCTGACTGTCCACATCGCTTGGGGGATCTTCTGTAATAAAATAGAATTCGAAAAATTTTAAGGTTAGCTCACTTGGTAGAAATTTTTTAAAACGATCATGTGTCACCTCTCGTGTGATTTTTCATGATCTCCCACTTTCCAGTATTACTGATAGGGATTATTATTCTTGTATTTTTAAATCACCTCTCGTGTGATTATTATTTATTTAATTTTTTTTTTTTTTTTTTTTTTTTTTTTTTTTTTTTTTTAATCACCTCTCGTGTGATCTTGTGTTATTACCAAAATTTTTGTGCTTTGTATTTTTTAATTTTTAGGTCTTAATCCTGCCTCTCGTGCAGGCTTGACCCGAGACTTAGGATATGACTCGTCTCCCGTACGAGCTCTCCTAGTTTTTAAGTGTTAATTCTCGCCCGATAATATTTAATTGGTTTTTACCTTCGCTGATACTGTCCTCACTGTCGTAGGCGACCCTGTTGGACGCATCATCTCTGGATTTCGCTGCCAGACACTGCATCACCAAATCTTTCAGGTCTCTCAATTCACGCCGTAATTTCTTCGTTTCCTCCTTCCTGTCTTCGCTGCGTGTACGTTTTTTATGTTTTCCCATTTTTCTGCAATTTTTTCTCTCTCAAAATGAAGAATAACGAGTAGATTTTCTCTGACGTGTTGTCTGTTTGGCACACAAATAACTAATGACGAAAGCGAACACCTGGTGGCGCCAGGAGCAACCAGGCGGGAATTTAAAATTTCTTTTAGACTCTGAACGTGTGGTTTGAAGGCAACAAGTAGCTATACTACATTGTAATCTCAAAGGGCGATACATGAAGTATAATAGCTCGTAACTGTGTTATCTCGACTAAGAGAAATTCACTAGCTTCAAACAATCGCGAAATAACTCTTTCTACAAATAGAAATGGAATTTACTGGACTCCTCCTAGAATTCTAGAAATCGAACTTTCGGAGGATGATTGGTAACGACATTTTCCTTTACATTAACAAAGCCTTGTTGAGAAATCTTCGATTTCGTTAAATTCAGCTCAGGTAGAATCGTTTAAATCTCTTTTGCTAGAATTTATAGATTCTTTCGCCAAAGATAGTGGTGATAAGGGCCGATGTACTTCTGTCAAGCACAAGATCGACGTCGAAGAGAGTTCACCAATAAAACAAGCTCCTCGAAGACTCGCTCTCAACGCCCGAGAAGAGGTGAAGAAGCTTGTAGAAGACATGTTAATGAACGATGTGATTGAACCATCGTCGAGTCCCTGGGCTTCACCAATCGTTCTTGTTAAAAAAAAGAACGGATCCAAACGATTTTGTATCGATTACAGGAAGCTGAACGATATAACGAAGAAAGATTCTTACTCTCTACCCAGAATCGACGAGACACTCGACCTGATAGCTGGTGCAACTGGGTTCAGCACCATAGATCTTCAGAGCGGATACTGGCAGGTCGAAATGGATCCTCTAGATAACGAAAAAACAGCTTTTGTTACGGGTTTAGGAGGATTATGGCAGTTCAAAGTTACGCCGTTTGGTTTGAGTAATGCCCTGGCTACCTTTGAACGAATGATGGAGGCTGTTCTCCATGGGCTCACTGGCAAAATATGCCTCGTTTATTTAGACGATATAATCGTTTTTGGCAAGAACTTTGAAGAAGAACTTCAAAATCTCAGACAAGTTTTCGCTGGGCTGAAGCAAGCAGGCCTGAAAATGAGCCCGAAAAAATGCCATCTGATCCAGAAAGAAGTAGGCTTCCTCGGACATATCGTCTCAGCACAAGGTGTGAAGACCGACCCATCCAAAATAGAGAAGGTTTCTTCTTGGCAGACACCTAAGAATAAAGAACAAATTCAAAGCTTTTTAGGCCTTTGTACGTATTACAGAAGATTTGTAAAACGTTTCGCTAGTATAGCTGAACCTCTCCATCACTTGACCGGAATCAAGATTCCTTCTGACTGGACCACGGAATGCGAAGAGGCTTTCAAGAAATTGAAAGAAAATCTCATTTCTCTGCCGATTTTAGCTTATCCAGAGGTCGAACTTCCTTTTATTTTAGATACGGATGCATCTCTTTCAGGAATAGGCGGGGTTCCGTCACAAATTCAGGGAGGTCAGGAGAGAGTGATAAGCTATTTCAGCAGAGTTTTGAGTATGACTGAGAGAAATTATTCTGTCACTCGTGGAGAACTTTTAGTTGTGGTTAAGACCGTAGTACATTTTTACCATTATCGGTACGGTAGGAGATTTTTGATACGTACAGATCATGCTTCTCTCAGGTGGCTACTTTCGTTCAAATCTCCCGAAGGTCAGGTAGCTAGATGGATAGAAAGGCTCGGTCAGTACGATTTTGACATTCGTCATCGAGCAGGAATTCATCATGGAAACGCCGATGCTCTCTCTCGAAGACTCTGCGAGGAAATACCAAAGTGTAAACAGTATGCACGATTAGAGAAAAACCGTGACCCCTCTCTTATAATACGGAAGATTTCTCTCAAAAATAACCAGGAGGAATGGAGAAAATCGCAACAAGAGAACGACAATTTGAATCAAGTGAAGGCTTGGAAAGAAGCAGAAACTCGCCCGGACTGGCAGGATATATCTTTAGCCGAGCCAAATTTGAAAATTTATTGGGCTCAATGGGTCTCTATCTTTTTAATTAATGGAATTTTGTACCAAAAATGGGAATCTGCAGACTTGAAAGAAATCAGGTGGCAACTTTTGGTTCCTAGGTCACGAGTTCCGGAGATTCTTGCTCTTCATCATGATTCTCCCGCAGGCGGACACTTCGCTTTAAATAAAACTCTGGGCAGAACTCGCAACTTCCACTTTTGGCCCCGTGACGGATGGACGTTGAAGATTGGTGTCGAAGATGTCGAATCTGCACAGCAAAGAAAGGACCTCGAGCGAAAGGACAAAGCTCTCTTCAAATTTACAACGTGGGAGTTCCATTTGAAAGGATAGCGATGGACATTTTCGGACCTCTCCCGAAAACTCATTCTGGAAATAAATATGCTTTGGTTATTGCTGATTATTTTACTAAGTGGCCTAAAGTGGTCCCTCTCGCTGATGAAGAAGCCTCCGCTGTAGCACAAGCATTCGTTAAAGAGTTTATTCGTAGACACGGAGTTTCTCTAGAACTTCATACTGTTCAAGGCCGAAATTTTGAGTCAACCTCAATCAAAGAGGTGACTCAGATTTTGGGGGTTGGAAAAACTTGTACGACTCCTTTGCATCCGCAATCCGACGGCATGATAGAGCGTCTAAATCGAACCTTGCTACAGTATTTGTTGTCCTTCGTAGAGCAGAATCAGACAGACTGGGACTCCTATATCCCTTTCTTCCTCTTATCTCACAGATCTGCGATTCATGAGACGACGAAGCAGACGCCAGCCCTCATGCTTACTGGAAGAAATCTTCGACTTCCGTCAGATTTAGAGAAACCCCTAGTTCATGTGCAAAGACAGCAACAAACAGATTATGCCTTTTTATTACAACAACGTTTAGAAGAAATTTATCACTTTGCCAGAAGTAGAATTTCTATGGCTTCAGAAAAATTGGAAACTCGTTATGATATTGGAGCCGGAGATTCAAAATTTAATCCTGGAGATTCTGTCTGGCTCTTCCAACCTCGAAGACAGAGAGGACGATGTCCAAAGCTACAAAGAAATTGGGAAGGCCCTTACTTAGTGGTCAACCGGATAAATGATGTTGTTTATAGAATCCGAAGATCTCCTCATTCGCGTCAGAAAGTGGTTCACTGGGATCGTCTTGCTCCTTTTGAAGAATATTAACCTGGAACAGTCTCTCCAAGACCAGGAACATCCTTCGAGGTTAGATCTTCAAACGAACACCCTTGACGACTGTGATCGACTGGACCTTCTCCACAGTCGGTCATCGATTGGGAGAAGAATCTGCCTTTTGGAATTTATTTGAGTGAAACTCGACCGCTTACGATCATTATTGAAGGAAATATCGGATACGGAAAAACAACTTTCACCAAGAGGTTTTCAGCAGATCGCCAGGTCTGTACACTTTTAGAACCTCTTGAGGAATATTGAGATGTGGCTGGAATTAACCTTTCAGATTTGATGCATCAGCATTTGATCGTTATTGCTATTATTTTCAGCATTTTGTTCAAATGGTAATGTTAGAAAGACATCTTCAGACAACTTCATTGCCATGGAAAGATCGATATTCAGTAGCAATTGTTTTGTAGAAGCTCGTCGAAGGTTAGGTAATTTTCGCGACTTCGAATCTCATTTATTGATGAAAAATTTCGATCTTCTCATTCGCTCGTCTGAGCTCAGAGTAGATTTGATTGTTTATTTGCGAGTTTCCCCAGAAACTTCTTTTGCTCGAGTAAGTTCCCGTTCCCGTGAGGAGGAATCGAGTATTTCTTTAGAGCTACTCAGAACTATTCATGAGGTTCATGAAGATTGGCTACTAAAACAAACCTTTTCTTCTTTATCGGCTCCTGTTTTGGTTATCAATGCAGAATCCACAGCCGACCAAGTTTATTCTAATTTCCATCTCGCTATGTCACTCAGACAAGGTTTAGGTATTTTCTAATTATAAAAAAAAAACTATTCCTATTCAACGGGAAAATTTATTTACTGAATACAATTTTAATTAAAGAGGGAAATAACGGGTAACATTCAGAATTTTTCTCATTTCTTCTTTGACCAGTTCACACTCGTCACATCCATCCGCCTTTCTTACTGTTACGTACAGACTTTGTCCGCAGAGGTAGCATTTTGCATTTGCTTCATGGAAAGTGATGTGGAAGGAGACTTTATTTTCAAACAATTCGGGTTTTGAGCTAAAAAAATGATGATGTTTTCTTATTCTCTTATAAATTATTTGTGTTTTTCACTGTGGTATACTTACTGGAAATCGGAGCAGCCTTGGCAAAGGTAATCAGTCTTACCTTTTTCTAAAATTCCGTTTAATTGTCCACATGACATTTCTTCCCATTTGGAGTTTAAAAAATTGGAGATTTCTGTTGTGGAGAGTTTTTCAAGATTGTTCGTGAGAAATTTTTTCATTAACGCCGCCGCATTTAATGAGGTGTGTTCTTTCGAGTTCATTAGGGTCAACGGAGTTAGTCGGGGACTGTCTTTGATGAGGGCTTTACTTAAAATGATTTATCATTCCTAGGTTGCTAATCAAATCGAAATTTGTTTTCTTCGATTGTTTCTTTCTAGAAACTTCTTCTTTTGAATCGGATTTTGTGTCGGATAGGCTTTGGTTCCTTTTGAAATGTGAATAGAGCCACGATTATTTTTCGAGGTCGATGAGCGATTGCTTGATTTTCACATTTCATTAACCCCAAGTGTCAGTTTGTGAGTACTTTTTCAGGATACTTGACACAGCCTTTTCCCATCCAATCTTTCCCCGATTCCTGAAGATGACTGGTGGTCTTATTTTGAAGAAGGACGCAGAAATGATTCATATAAGAACGTTTCTTTTCTTTTAAATACATATTTAATTTATTTTTGTTCGTGTGTTCTGCCAAATTCACTTGGTGAATTTGAATTGCTATACCATCACTCACATTTGTCCTTCCAAAACTCTAGGGTGAGCTATTTCTTAAGAAGATTAGGATCAGTCACCCATCTATTTCCTTATTTTTAATGAAAAGAAGTCTGGTTTTATTCCGTTTGGTGCTGGAATTTTCGGTTCCCGCCTCGATGTTTTCACCCGAACCTGTTTCGTTTGGGCAAACCTTTAAGAAGAGGATTGGATTTCTTTTAGACATCGATCTGGACCAATGCTGATAACTTCGAATTTATGAAGCCACACAACACTCAATAACACTTATCTTTATAAAAACAAGGCACATAAATTTTTTGAAATTATTCAACTCTTAACTATCTGCTCAAGGTTTTCTGTGGTTTACCTTGAGACTGTGGGCAAATGCCAGATAGTAAAAAAGGGAGTCTTTAAATTTTTAGAGCCACAGCTCCAACTCGCCTTTGAGCACTGACTGCTACATCACTTTTATAATTGTTTTATCTTTTCCGAGTCGGGACGACTCTTTTCCTCGAGGGGGAGTAGTGTTACAACGAGTGAAATCACCCGTTTTGCCCCCTCTTTAATGATCTAGTAGTCATCATAGATGAAAGACGTTTATAAACCTCTTATGTCTTTCAAAAGAATAAGGTTGCTGCGTCAATTAACATTATTGTAAAAATAGTCTTGTTTCAGACTTTAAACGAGAAACACATATCACGCAATTAAAGCATTTTCCTATTTTATTTACGTTCTTGATTTTTGACTCGATAATTAAACTCGCGGATCCATATTTATTTCCGTAACGTCAAAGAACGTTACAATATACATAACCGGGACAATCTCTTGAAACTGTACATACAATGCGCATGCGCCAAACAATTCAATCTCATTGGTCGGTGAAATCGCTCTGCGGCGATGTTTTCGTCTGCTGGCAGAGCGCTAACGTACACAAAATGAAACTAAAGCAGTAAATCTCTCGCGCGTAAGGCCGTGGATTGAGGTTATGCTGCTGTTTATTTTTACGTAACGTGAATTGTTTAAGAAGAACAGTATAGTTCAGCTACACCGCGGTCGATATCGGAAGATATCCAACCGACGCAATAAAGAATTTAACGGAAAAGCAAATATCGAATGATACAGAAATTGGGTGTTATTCATTGAAAGAAGAAATCTGAAATTCAATGTGAAATGCCATAAACAAGTGGGAGTCTGGACAAACAGAGGTAGGTAAGTAAAAACAAAGTTTATTGTGAACAGATTCTTTATTTACATGAAATTCAAAATGCGTGTCATTAACGATTTGTGTTTTGTGCATTTTATAGGAAATCAGTTGTATCAAAAAATACCGAAAGATCCTGTCTGATGATAATAGCTTTCAATATTTTCAGGTACGAAATAATTCATTGTCAAAGCGGGAGTAAATTTGTCAGGCATGGAAGCATGTAGGTAAATTTCTAATTACGCGATCTTCGACTATTACAATATTTTAACATGGATTCAATGATAAAATTATTTTTTTTTTCAGCAGGCTCAAAGTTCAAACTTTGATTAACACGAGGAAAATTATGCCCTACCTGAAGGTCAAAACGTTTAGGTGGCAAGGATTTCTCGAGCAGTACAATCATTATAACCATCGAACCTCGTTGTTCCGTCAGACGTCAGGTGCCAGAGTGAATTTCATCAGGCTATCGCCACCTTCTTAACATCAGTTGAGGCAAAATTGAAGAGCGGGATATACTACAGATCATAATGGCTGAATATCCCATCATTTTACTTTGATCGAGCCAATAGCGATAAGTTTGTTACTTAACCGTTGTTGCCAATTCATTCTACCGAGGAATCTCATTTGATTTGGTATCTTATTTTGAAGCTTACTTTTGCTCTCTTTGGCATTGAATTCAGATAAATAGTTTTTCAAGTCCTCCATTAGATCGTAGGGTTGAATTTTGCTAGGCAAACTGAATCAATCTAAATCTAGAACTGTTACATAAGTTCAGTTAAAAATGTCTTTAAATTTAATCTTAGTTGACGGTGTCATCTGGCCAGCTAGTTGCACGATAACTTAAAACCAAATTTAATTTTACATTCTTTATAGGGTCCTACGCTAAGACTGAGAGCTTGCGAATTTCCATTTACCGCAATTGTTTCTGCATTTCACGTTAGCATTGTCTGGAGCAAAAAAAATCTCATTTTGAGATTGGAAATGGAACCTGAAACGCAGGAGTTGTTCAGTAGCACGAATTGAAAACCAAGAATTTTATAATGGTTCCTGCAACAAAGGGACTCTTTCCAAATATCCTTGTTATAAGGTGATGTTCGAAGGACTATGGACAAGGTATTGTATCGGATTGGATTATTTGGAAAAAAACCTAAATAAACTTCGTTAAAAATTAGGTATTAATTTATTCTGATGGAATAAGGGACACAATCTTGAATCCGATAAGTCAATATGCTCGTAATAATTTTTTGACATTACTCTAAAACATGATTGTCCTTGAAGCTAATTGTGACGTTGGGGCGCATTTTGAGAAAATTGATTTTCAACTTGTGTCATAGGATGTGATCTACGTTCCTGGTTTCTACGCTTCCGATTAGATTTTCTTTGTATCGAACCGCACTAACATGAAATACAGAAATCATTTCAATAAATCTAATATTACTTGAATTTTCAATTCGAGTATAAGGTTCCCTTCATCTATTTAATCGAACATCATTGAAAATTTGTGAAGTGAACTCTGATAATTATTAGAAAATTTGTAATAGTAGAAGCAATAATTTATTGATTGAAAAAAATACATTGACTATCGACTATTTGTAAATTTTGTTGAACTATTTTCGAGAAAAAAAAAAAGATTCACCATTCTGTTACAGATAGTGAGATATTTAAATTTCTTGAACGCTCGGTTCAATGTCTCATTTTCAAAAGTGATAACATTCAATATTACCACCTGAAATCACAAGAGAGTGAGAAAGTGGCTTAGTTGCTTGAAAGTGGCGATGATCTTTGTACGTGTGATCAATTGGATAGGCAGATAACAGTAAATATTAGAGATGTAATTATTTTGGCCGTATCACCTGTTGATAGAAAAAAATCTCAATGTTATTTCTCATGTACGAAATAGTAAAAGTGATCAAATAAAATGTTCCCACCTACCTGCTGCGTTTCTTCCAAGCACCCAACATTTGAACAGATTTCTCATGTCAGTCGAATAAAGCTAATTTTCAGAGAGCATCAGCATCAACTTTCCGAGTCACTACCTCGACTGTTTGAGGTTCTAACCTCAAAAATTCGTATGAACTACATCGCCGCCAGAAACAGAGTTTGACAGCTGAAACTCGGAGTGGCCAGCCTGTCCGAGCGGCCGATAAAACTCGCGCATGCGCATTATATGTCGTACCGTGGCATTTTTATTGCGCGTTCCACACGGCTCCCCGAACTCTAGACGGAACCTAAACTTAGGGAGCCCGCGGAGCAGACCGCGGCTCATTTGAAAAAAAAGAGCGCCAGGACAACGGTCACGCATCCGAGACTCTGAGAGGGGACCACAGTCGATCTAGCGAATACGAATTTTCAGGATTTTTGTTCATTTTTTTTTGGGTGGCGAGTAAATGCGGCCTCAGACAGGGGATCGGCAGCAAATTCGAACGACGTTACCGGATGGCAATCGCGGCGAAAGGAGGGCCTCACACGAGGCTACGGAGAGAGCGTCAACGGAGAGCTCTGCCGCGAGAGAACCCAAGGCGGACGAGATTCCCGTTGGTGGCCGGCGAACCGTAGCCCCCCCCCCCAACACATAACTGACGACAGGTACCCTCGCGAAGTCGTCACCACGCCACTGTCGAGCTACGGGAGACCAGAGACTGGCCAGCCAATCAACACCCCGCGACAGCGGAATTCAACGATAGCGATACGCTAGGCTGTAAGAATTTCGTAACGAGAACCCCAATTAGATCGGGGGAATTTTGACTACGGATAGCGCCTATGTTCGGGGCATGTTCGAATTGCGGCTCCGATTCGCAGGACTCGTCACTTGAGTCCTGGCGACGTTACGTAGTGGGTGGTCGTAGTATTGAGTTATAGTGAAAAAAAATGGTAAAATCGCGTGCAATGGCAGCAACTGGAGTCGGGGAATTCCTCGGGTGGCTACGAAGTGGTAAGCGCTTGTAATTCTTTGCGGGCATATTTCGAGCGCAAGTTATATTGGCACACTGATAAACGGTCGGCCCACTTAATCTTGGAGTTAGAGTAGCGCTCGAAATCTGTTTGCCGATCTCCTTGATGATGACCGTAGCCTGAGTTTTCGCGATAACGCGTAGAGTCAAATTGATTCCTGTAGAGTCTCGCGTAGAGTCACGGTTTCGAGTGGGGAACAATTTCGGTTCGAAATTGAGTGCGGCCAAATTCCGCTGCACGGGGTCTCGTCGAGTCTGCGTACGTAAAAAGGGTCACCTCTTGGGGGGGGGGGGGGGGGGGGGGGGGGTCGCGTGTTACTGTGCGTAGATGCTCGGTTTAGCGGGAAGGGTTGCAAACTTTGTGGAAATAGTGACTACGACTGGAGCTCGGATGCGTCATAATACGTTACACACCCGCACGATCAGAAAAGCTTCCTAGAGTTATTAATTCGGTCGCGATTAGCGCGTCGAGTCACGTCTTTTTGGTTTAGTTTGCGAATTCTTGTGCATCAGTAAGGTGGCGACTAGCGCCCGTAGAAATAAGACATCACCTAGATTTAATCACGATCGCGATTAGCGCGTCGATTATTGATCTAGATCACGTTTTTGTTTTAGCGGTTTATGATTAAGACGATTAGCGTCGTAGTTGAGGACGATCGCGGGCAGCGCATCGAGTCCAAATCTTGTTTTTGGTTTTTGCGAGTTAGGGTATCATTAAGACGGCGACTAGCGCACGTAGGCCGTAGAGGTCTCCTAGATTTATTCACTTTTTTTTTATTATTGAAGTTATACTTCTTTAGGCGCGTTATGAAAAACTGGTGAGAGTGAAATTTCAAGATGCGCGCGTATCACTGTAACACAAAATTGTAACACAAAATTAACAGGATGAAGTTGCCCACTCAACCGAATTCATGAAGTCTCGAAAAATTTGTGAATATTAGTGAAAAAATTGTGCTAAAATACTTTTTCAAGTGCTCCAATATAATTGAGGTTAGTTATCCGTATGTATTATTTATTGATATAAATTAAAATATTATTATTTAATATAATTAATACTAAATATTATTAAATTATCAATGTTGAATATTTATTATTGGTTTTTTAATATTTACAAAATAAAGAAATAAATTTAATAGAACATTTAATAAAAAGTTCGTGACAAAAATTTAGTAGATTATCTAAATATAATGTAAGACATCCGTTATTTGTTTTACTGTTTTTTTTACATACTTCTTTTCTTTATGATTGTGTGACAGAAGATTTTGACATGTTGTGTATTTTTCTAGTTTAATGAAATATTTATTAAACAATATTTACTGACCGTCAAATATAATTCAATAAAATTAAAATCGAGCATCAAATTAAAATATTATTTTTTAATATTTATTTTTAAATTGAATGAAGAATAAATATTTATAAAAACAAATGAACAAATATAATAAGAACTTTTTGATAAAAATGAAAAGTGAATCTTAAATTTAAAAAATAATAAATATTTAAAAAATGAATAAAATAACTTTAATTCAATTTTTGAATTTATTAATTTACTTTTAAAATATTAAATAATCAACAATAAATATTTGAAATTACGTCTTATAATATTTAGTACAAATTATGTCATATATATTTATTATGCTCCAAATTTTATTTATAATAATTATATATATATTATTACATTTTTAGTTTTCAATTTTTAATATTTATTATTTATTTCTAATATTTCATTCTCTACAACAAATCTTATTCATCAATCTAAAATTCTTTTAGCTTAGATTTTATGCCTATTAATGATACTATTCAATTTCTATTCCAGTTTTCAAGATGTGTAAAACAAATGCGGAAACGTGTAAAAACCATTACAATCGTAAGAAAGCTGCCAAGGAAACTGAAAAAATTCCGCAAGGCTTGCCAGTAAAAAAGCCAATAAAAAAACAGGAGCAGAACGTACTGGTGCTTCTAGGCTTCGAAAAAAAATGCTTTTAGTAAAAAAGCCAATAAAAAAACAGGAGCAGAACGTACTCGTGCTTGTAGGCTGCGAAAAAAAATGCTTCCACAAGTAAACGAATCATCCGTGACTGAGATTTTATCTATACCGTCAACTTCAAATTCACGAATAAGGACTTTTGAACCATCGTTTCAGTTAGCTACCACCAGTGCTAGTGCAAATCGACCAGATGTCTCAACGGTGTCTGCTATTGCTGATCATGATGGTGACAATTTACACGATTCATTTTTATCTACTTCAACACACGACAATCGCAACTTTATAATTGTACAAGCTGAGGTGCATATGGCTAATTCTCCTGTGCTGTATAATGACCGTGCAGCAGAAAATACTTTATTAGCAGACATGGAGCAAAACCGACTGCTTCAAGCCCAAGATACTATTCAGCGATTAGCTGATACCCCGAATGTACATATTTTATCCACTCAAGACATTGTACACGATCAGGAGCGTGATTTATTAAATCAATATACGATTATAGATCAGGAATTACCTCCACCAGACGGACAAGTCATTCATTCCAATTCTCCGGAACAGTTAATTAACACTCCCATTGATGAGCAAATTGATATGGACGTAGATACTCCTTTGCCGTATAGTAATTTTCGACGATTAGAAAAAGCTCATCAGGAATTTAGAAAAAAAGTTTCTAGACAATCCTTTTGGATATCCGTGTTCAGTATGTGACAGGTTGTGGTTTCAAAATGATTTGAAAATGCCGTCTCCTGAACATAAGGAAATTCTAAAAAAAATTATACCCAATATACCAGCGAAAAATACGAAGCTTTGCAACACATGTGTGCAAGCGTTAAACAAGAAGAATATTCCTTTAATGTCCACATTCAATGGTTTCAAATATCCGGATATACCTCAACATCTACCACCTTTACATCTTGTTTCTGAAAGACTTATTTCACCTCGTATTCCTTTCATGCAAATCAGAAGATTGAGGCATGTTAATGGTCAATACGGTATTTTCGGTCAAATAATTAATGTTCCTGTTTCAGTGAATAATATGGTTAAATCGTTTCCAAGGAATATTGATGATGACTACTGTATAAATGTACATATCAAACATAAGAAAATTCATCGATCTAGCTAATTACAAAGTATTGTTAATAAGCGTACTGTTAAAAGTTGGCTACGATTTTTAATTCCGTCACCATTGTATACTATGTACGATATTAAAGTTGATGAGTCATTTTTTAATGATAATCAAATTCACGATGAAATTCAGCAAGATGATTTCAGCGAACATATTCCTATAGAAGAAAGTTTTACGGCTCAACAGCTGACATTACTGTGGAATGAAGAACAATACTTACGTATTGCATCTGGTGAAGAAAACGTACCTGAAAGTTTATTATTTGATGAACATGCAGATGAACTTTCCTTTCCCGCAATTTACTTGGGTCAGTTCCGTAATTTAAGGGATGGTGTGAAAGTAACCCCTTTCATGATGGCTTCTAGTGAGCTAAGACGATCTGATCGTCGTGCAGTTGCACCGCATCATTTATTATACATGGCAATGAAGATTATGAGGATGAGGGTTCGTGATTCTCTCACAGTTGCGTTCAAACACGTTGGTAAGGATACCAAAATTACTCGGAAACAAATAGAAGATGATCAGTACGTTCATAATTGTATTGAAACCAATCTTGCGTTTCTAAGAGCAATTCGAAATTCAACATGGTTTTGGATGGATCGCAAGAAAGATCTTTTTGCTATGATCAGACAGTTTGGAAAACCGACTATATTTCTTACTGTCAGTGCCAATGAAATTGGATGGAACGATCTGCTCCAAAAGCTCTACAAATTCAAACACGACGGTGAAAATATTTCAGAAGAAATGGCCGAGCTTCTCCATTATCTTGAAAAAACAACTCTTGTCAATGAGGATGCAGTTACTTGTGCTATATATTTTAACAAATTAGTCAATGTAATAATGAATCTTTTACAATCACCAAAATTTAGTCCGTTTGGGAAATATTATGTTGTTCATTATTTTAAACGTATTGAGTTCCAGCATCGTGGTAGTCCACATGCGCATATACTATTGTGGCTAGCTAATGCTCCAATGGATGCGCTTGATAAAAATAAGTTCGATTCTATCGCATTAATTGATTACTAGATATCTGTGTCATCTCGAGAAGCATCAGGTAACATTACATTACAAAGACACAAACATACATTCACATGCTATAAGAAAATAGTGGCGAATCAACCTGAGCATTGCAGATTTGAAGCACCTTTTATGCCTTGCCGATCTACTACAATTTTATTACCTATGCAGAAAGAGGAACCTGGTTTCAAGAATTATGCTAAACGTTACACAGATATCGGGATTAATTTGGAAAATAATGATTATCATGATATTGATTCTTTCTATAAGAGTAATAATATTAATTCAGATGATGATTATCACAATATTCTTCGAGCTGGAATTAAGAGGCCACGAGTTTTTGTCAAACGTCAACCATGTGAAAAATGGCATAATCCGTTTAACCCCTTTATATTCAACATTGTTAAATCTAATATGGATATCCAATTCATTACCGAAGAATATTCATGTGCTAGTTATGTCGCAGAGTATGTCAATAAAACTATCAGAGGCATCAGTCATCTTTAGCGATTCATAATTGAAACTATGAATGAACATCCAGAGTTTCATGTCGTGGAAATTACGAGGAAAATAGGTGTAAATGTGCTCAATAGTGTTGAGATAACAAGTCAAGAGGCGGCTTGGTATCTTTTGCGAGAACCGATGTCAAAGTGTTCTACTGTTGTCACCACTATTCCTACTATGTGGTCATGTGATCGTCAACGTATAAGAAAAACACAAAAAGAATTAGACGCGATAGGCGTAGGAGAAGATTCAACTAATATTTGGAAAGAAGATTGGTTTGACAAATATGAACGCCAACACGAAGATTTGGAAAATATTACTCTTGCGTAGTTTGTTGCTAACTACACCATTAAAGCAGATGGTACTTACACAAAAAGAAAAGTGCCACGTGTTATCCGATACCGAAATTTTGATATGGGACAAGATCTTAATGAATATAAACGTGAAATGGTTACGTCACATATTCCTTTCCGAAATGAAGATGCGGAAATACTCGCTGAAATGAAATTTATCGATATATATAATAGGAATGAAAATGAAATTCTAAATAATCGAAAAGAATTTGAATCTAATTTGGATATCCAGAAAGTAATTGAAATTTCTCGAAATTTATGCCGAGAAGATAGTTTCGATGATGAAACTGAAGTACAAGATGTTGCTAACATCGCATCTGAACCGAATCCATTTCAAAATTTATATAACAATCCTCTTTCCGATATTAATAGCGATCTTCGTCTAGCTGTACTTAATAAACTTGGACCTATCGCTAAAAAGCGAGAAAATTCAATGCCAAATATAGAGTTTTACGAATTGATAAGAATGGCAATTGATAAACAAAGAGAGCTCTTGCTACATGTCATTTCAAATCTATTAACTCCAAACCGTAGTCCATTTCAAATATTTTTTACGGGTCCAGCTGGGTGTGGTAAGACTTTCGTCATAAAACTTATCATGGAAATTTATAATCGATATAGTGAGAATGATGGATGCTGTAACTCGTACATCGCCTGTGCTTCAACTGGCAAAGCTGCTGTTGCTATTGACGGAACTACCGTACATACTGCCCTAAAAATATCTTTGTCGAAATTACTCCCACTTAGTACTGAAGTAGCACATCAATATAGAGCACTATTGAAATACGTCAAAGTGTTAATCATTGATGAAATAAGTATGATTAGTGCTGAATTACTTGTTCAGATTGACTCTAGATTGAAGCAGATTACTGGAGATTTCAAAACTAATTTTGGTAGTTTAGATGTTATTTTGATTGGAGATCTACGCCAGTTACCACCAGTACGAGCTACTCCAATTTACAAACAGCGGAAGCAGAAAATTGTTGGACCTATTTTATGGCGTGGATTCAAATTTTGTGAATTAGATCAAGTTATGCGGCAAGCAAACCAAGAGTTTTCTTCAATATTGACAAAAATTGGGAATGGTCAACAACTCGACGACCGCGAATTAATTTTATTTGAATGGCGATTTGTAACAACTCAAGAGGCCGAAGTAGAATGTCCACATGGAATCAGATTATTCAATACAAACGAGACTGTCACAAGATATAATAACCGAATTTTAAGTGCTGCTCAAAATAAAACTTCTTCGATTGCTAAAGACCTATTTGTTGGTTGTACTTCAGCAGAACAAACAGCTTTTGTACGTCAAAAATTATATAAAATGTCGCTCATTGATACTGGAGGGTTGCCTTATGAAACCGTATTTGTGCTGAATGTTTTTTACATGATTACAACAAACATCGATGTGTCAGATGGCTTAGCAAATGGAGCTGTTGGAGAATTAGTTCATCTTGAATTTGATGATGAAGGAGATGTGAATGTTGTATGGCTTGATTTCCCAGACTCACCAAAAATTGGTCAAAAAATAAAGAAAAAAGTCTCTGGACATTTAGCTTCTCATCAAATTAGTACAACTGCTGTACCGATAGGAAGAAGATCTGCGACTATTCCACTCAACAACAAAACGATAAATGTTAAACGATCGCATCTACCTTTGCTTGCGCTTGCGCAAGTACGATTCATAAATCTCAGGGAAGTACATACCCTGAAATTGTTATTAATATGATAAGAAACATCAACTGTCATTAGTGTATGTTGCATTGACGCGGGTGACTAGTCTTCAAGGTTTGTACATTACAACATAAGACAATGATAAAACTTTCTATCTTGGCCGAAGAGCATCCACACCTATAAATAGTCTTCAAGAAGAATTCCGTAGACTCTCGCTTAATCGCTTACAAACTATCACCAATGATCTGTTAGATTTTATTAATCAAAGGAGAGGGTTGACAATATATACATTTAAGTGTCAAAGTCTCCGTGCTCATTCCATTGATCTTATTGATCCAATTATGCAAAAATCGAATGTTTTACTTTTAAATGAAACCTGGTTAGCCAATGAAGAGTCGATTAGTATACCAAATTTCAATTGCATAATACGATACAAGCAATCGAACGTTCGAGCTGGAGGAGTTGCCATTTATCAGAATATGCACGACACTACCAATGTCATTACTCCAAACATTGATATGACTGTAAGGCAGGCGGAATTGACAACTTCAACAGTGACATCAGTTGGTGAGTTTTGTGCAGCTGAATGCAAAATGGAAGATGGCAACAAAATTGTTTTGATGGTAATTTACATTACTCCAAATCAAAAAATGGACGACATCATTCATTTCTTGAAAAGAATATTATGGCCATATACAACAGCTGGAGGACAATATCTTGATAAAGGAGAAGACAAGTTACCGATAATTTTAAGTGGAGACTTCAACGTCAATTTTTCCCGTGAAGATGCTCATCCACTAATTGATTTCCTTCAAAGTGACTTGAATCTAGCCATGAATAATAATCCTCTGATTTCGACAACACGACATGGTACTACCATAGATGCTGTATTTGCACGATATCTCAACGCTGTCAATACAAAACATTTCGTATCATATATTAGTTATCATAACCCACTGGTAACTGAAGTTCCGATTCAGTCATTACCGGAAGATGCTATGGCAGTAGACATAATTTAAAAATAACATTCGAATAATAAGAAAATTTGTGTTACACTTAATGTAAGAAAATAAATATTTATTTATTTAATTTTTCAAATTTAAACTGAACTATATTGACTGTGTCGACTATTTTTTCCAGTCGTTTTATAATTTTATCCTAATTAATTATTTGCATGCAATTGAAAACTATTTTTTAACGATGCCAAAAAAGTATAACCACTCACGCGCGTACATAGGTACACGCACCCATTTTTTTTGTTTGTTCCTCCCTTCCTTGTTTCTTTTGGATTAAATTTAAGCATTTGTATTTGAAATCGCGAAGAACGACTTTCGCAGTAGTATTATTAGTAGATAAACAAGGAGAGTTCTGGATAGAAACACCTTCTTTACCGACCAAGCTGACCAGTCCGCCTATATATACATCCCAGACACAAACCCTTGAAGTTACCCCCCACTCTCGTGTGCTCTGCCGGCCGCTCGTCGGTAAGAAAATCTCCCAAATGACCATGATTGTCGGTAAAAAATCTTCCAAACGACCATGATTGTCGGTAAAAAATCCTCCAAATGACCATGATCGTCGGTGAAAAATGCCTGAAATTGCCGTGGTGTTACCCCTGGTGGGATGAGTTGTGTTCATTGTCGGTAAGGAAAATCATGCTCATCGAGCGGGGATCGATAACCGCATTACCGAGCACACTCCGTGAATCCTCAAGCGTTCGAGCGGTCCCCGTGGATCCTCGAACGTTCGACCGAGAATCCTGGCGTGTGTCAGGTTTTGAAAGCTTCCGGAAGGTTCGAGAAGATTCTCACGGCCTTGAACGAATGTAGGCTGACAAACAATGCGTTCGACAAGTTTCGACTTGACGGCGAGCGGCATGCGATCAAAGGATTTCGGTGCGACGTTACGGCGAGCGGCATGCCGCCAAAGGATTCCGGTGCGACGTTGAATTTGAGTCAAACAATTCTCGGAATCGTCCGACGAAAACAATACTCGGAATCGTCCGACGAGTTTCGACTTGACGGCGAGCGGCCTGCGGACAACGGATTGCGGTGCGACGTTGAATTCTGGAAGGTTCTGACGTACAATCGATGACACATCATTTCGGTAGCTTCTAGAAGTTTCTCAAGGATTCTGTGTGCCTGGTGGGAGGAATACGGATATAAAAGGCTGAAGTTCAGATCCGAAAGACAGTCTTACACCTTCAGCTCTCATGAAGAGAACTCCAAGTAAAGCAGAACTAAAACAGCGAATCGATCTGTTCTTAAAAAATATTTACGACTTGAAAACCATTGTAAATCAGAAGTCAGAACTAAACAAAGTGACAAAAAAGTTCGCAAATCTAAATTTATCAAAAAAACACGTAACTGTTGAATATAAAAAAAAATGGATTTCACAAAACTGAACAAAGTGGCAAGCATGACCGAATTCCTACCGACAAAGAAATTGACCGAGCTAGAAATTTTCAAAATCTACAAAGTCACCAGTATCCGACGAGCTCAAACGAGGTTTGGACAGCGTATCATCACAGATCTGAACGACGAATTCAGCGTATTCTTACCGGCGCGGATTGTGCGAATGCTCAACGAGGACGAGACTCAGTACCAGAAATTGATGCAGACGATGGAGGAAGAGCGGCTGCTCTTGCAGTATCTAGGCGGTCAGTATGGGCAAATCGAGTTCAAAGATGCGTCGACTCTCGCCTAACTTGTACACCGTACCAGGACAACGTGTACAGCGTCTCCTTCTTACACCACTGTTCCAATTACATATGTATAGAAGAATCAATTATAATAATTAACATTTGAGAATTGACCGACGTAAAATTTTTTTCAAAAAATATTTTATTGAATTAACAAAAAATGAAATGTTTTATTGAATAAACAAAAAATGCGTATAGATTTTTTTTGTTCTCTTCAACCTTTTAGTCCACTAATGATCTGAAATAGACAAAAAAACAAGTAATGTAATTTTAGAAAATTGAAGAAACCTAGGATCATGTAAGTTTTATAATTGTTATGATAAAAAAATGCAGAAAGCAAATAAATTTTGTCAACATCATGAAACTATTGTATCACCCGATACTTTGAAAACTAAAAATTATCAAAAATGAAAAAAAATTGTTTTTTTGGATGTAATATCAGCTTACAGTTTTCGAAACCACCAGGTGCCGTCAGATTCCTGTTTCAGCACCGTCAATACTCCTGCCTGGTGCACGTAGATTTCACTTTCGTTGTTTTCAAAAGCAGCGATTGCGATTTCGATCCCGTTCATAAGTAATGTGACCGGTAATCGACACGCCCATTGTCGTGGCACTTTGATGGTGGCTGTCATCCGTACGTACTCCATGTCTGAGGAGAGATCAGAAAATGAACGCACACATACGTTTGACGTTTGAGAAAATAATTCCATCAGACGTCCAAAGTCTTGATTGCCCATTACAGAAGCTTAAAAAAATTGTAATATTCTGATACAACTCACCAATCGAGATGGTGGTAAAATTATTTGAACAATTTGTTGAAGGAAGCTGAAAAAAAACGCACACCCGTTAAATTATTTCTATTCACTCAAGTAAAATCGAAAATTGTTGTACACTCAAGGTAAAAACTGTATAAGTGCACTGATTTCAATCACCCACCTTGATGGTTTGCAAGCTGAACTGCTAATGAATTCATCAGACGGACGGAGCACCCCACTCTTCGTACAGCTTCTTCGTATGTTTTAGGTTCACGATTAAACTAATACCAAATCATAGAGTGGTTAACACTTGTCGGTTACGTTTGAAGGATATATTTTTCTCACTCTGCCCCATTGCACTAGTGCTGTTCGCTATTTGATAGCTCGTAGTTAGACCGAACCGCGTGGAAGGTATGAGTCGCTTGAAATCAAAGATGAGTTTGTGGTGTTGAGTTTATTTATACTTATTATTTATTTTATTTACATATATACAGTTATCGTAAGGGTTGCCAAGTGATACATGGGATAGTTTTTGTGGTGAAACAATGCGGTGGAGGCTTCAGTGAGGATGTCGGTCGTCGAGGGGGTTCAGTCACCGTCCTGGGTGGCGGAGTGTATCGGCTCTCTGGAGAGCTGGGTGGCGTTGGGGGACGGCGGTTCTCAGCTGTCTTCACCGGAGACTCCCACTCGCTATCTGTCGTCTGGGTGGCAGTTGACACAAACGAGCGCTGCGGCTCGGGAAATGGGGATACTGGAGCTGGGATGCGTCGGTGATAGCTCGGAGAGGTCAGTCGTGCTCTGCGTACATCCCACAAAGAAAGCAGTACGGCTGGTGGTCTGGTCAGTGGTCGTGATGGAATGTCAATTGGATGTAGTATCCAAGGGACAGGCGGGTTGGATGCAGATGTCTTTGTCTGTTCGCTGGCCGAAGCCAGATAAAAGGGATCCGTCATACAAATGTCTTGTAGTCCGGTCTGTCGTAGAGTCAGTCAACTGTCGTAGCGTCAGTCACAGTCGTTGTAGCGTCAGTCAAAGTCGGCGTAGCGTTGATGAGCTGGAACGGCGTGGCGTTGAAGCGTCAGCGTCTGTTAGGTACGTCAGGACGAGTTGAACCCGAAGTGTCCTGCCGATCGGTCTGATCGGCCGTCTCTTATTCCAGCCTCGGTTGGTCTTTGGCAGCGGCAGACCACGTTGGTTGATTACGCAACGCGCTCGGCTGCGTGGGTGGCGTGAGCGGCGTGCGTGACGTCACACTTTCTTCTGGGTAGCGTGATTGAAAAGTGTGCGAGGCTGGTTGCCTCGCGTGAGTTGGAAGGCGCGCGACCAACGATTTGCGTTCACAACGTTGTTGTGAACAAGTGCGTAGACCTCGAAATCGTGAAACTGACACCGTGGGCAAAGTAAAACATCCCCGTAACGCTCCTGGGGAACGATATCTACTAGGCCTATCACAGTTGCATGTATAACTCTAGCGATTAGTTCACTCTCACAGCTCTCTCTCATACATGAGACGTGTGAAACTCCTTCGTCAAATTCCAAGAACTGCCTTCCTATCTTCCATGCGCTGCAGGTTCGTTCGAGTCATATCTTGAAATTTTTTTCGCTCAAGAATATTGCATACGGTTGTTCCCGAATTTTCAGCAATGTGTGTGTGTGTGAGTCACGAAGGTGTTTACCCATAAAAGAGACCGGGTCAGCGTAGAGCGATCATTCTAGAGCAAGCTTCGTAACTCTATCTTTGCCAAGTGTGTGTGATCGAAAGAAGAAGAAACATGGATTCCGAAAAGTGTTTGAAATTAATACAAATTATGGAAACGGCGTTCAAGATTTTATCTGAAAAATCGTCACCGGCAGAAATTGCAAAATGGATTCGATTCGGAACCCAAAATACCAGGCTTTTGAATAAAATCTTACGCAACAACGCCTCAACGATCGGGGAGAAGACAAGAATTTTGACTACGATTGGAATACTGAAATCGTTGACAGTCAAATTTCAACAATTCCAAAAAGTGGGTGACGGATTACGAAGCCGACGAAGAAGCGATCGAGTACGGTGGGAAGATTTGGAGACAGCTTTCGAGGGTCGAATTCGAACGGGAGCCATTATCAATCTGGGGCATAAAGATTTGAACAGGTTTTTGGAAGATGCGAAACACCTCGTCGTTACAAGACTGAAGAAAATGCTACGAAAAGTGAGAAGTTTAAAAGCAAACTGTGTCTTGTGTTGTAAATTCAATATAACGAAAAACGCTGAACTTGTTGAGGGAATGAAATATTTTAACACCAGAAACCAAATCATCCTCCAGCCAGCTGACATACACGGGTGGTTCGAAGAGAACGTAAAGCAAAAAGTGTTGGCCAAGGTGGAAGATTTTCAAGAGAGAGACTCTGGTTGGTCGCTGACCGAAATGATCAATTTGACTGTAAATATCAACAAGTACATGCCTCTGCGAGGCGGTGTGTTCACATACAAACCACTACCCAAAGATATTCAAGATAAGAAGGCTGTCGTCAACATCCGCAACGGAGACGCGTATTGCTTTCTCTGGTCGGTCACCGCAGCCCTCTTTCCAGCCAACAACAATCCCAGCGAAATCACTTCGTGTCCACATTTCAGCTCAGTGCTACAATACGACGGTTTGCATTTTCCAATGTCTTTAGACCAGATTCCAAAATTTGAGAAACTTGACAAACTTTCAATTAACGTTTACGATATAGACAGTGCGGAAAAACAAGAGCATAGTGATATTGTACCCATTTATTCGAGTCGAAACAAGTCTGACATGTCTACAATCCATCTTTTAGTAATAGAGTCTGAAAACGACGACGATGATGATGATAGTATGGAAAATATTGAAAAGAATGTAACACATCATTTTGCATGGATTCGGAATTTATCACGGTTGACAAGTTTCCAAATTTCTAAACGTAATGGTCGTACTTGGTTGTGCGATAGGTGTCTATCACACTTCCAATCTGAAAGGTGTTTGATCAAGCACAATGTAGATTACATGAATTTAAACAAAACCAAAGTTATCTTACCAACAGAAGAGAGCAAGATTCTCAAATTTAAAAATTTCAAGCACAAAGAAACCGTTCCATTCTGCGTTTACGCAGATCTAGAATGTTTACTGCAGCCCACACATGAAAGTTTTGGGGAAAATAGAACAATTTATCAGAAGCATCTTCCGTATAGTATAGCTTACTATCTGCATTGCGCGTTTGACGATTCGCTTTCAAAATTCAAAATTAATCGTGGAGAAACTTGCATCCAACGGTTTGTGAACGAGTTAAAGGAATTGGCACTTTCGTTAGAGGGATACTACAAGACTGTTGTACCGATGGAACCACTGAATTTCAATCAGATCAACGAATTTGATTTATCGGCAGTCTGTCATATTTGTGAAAAACCGTTTACGCCCACAGACGTGAAACATCGGGATCACTGTCATTTCACGGGAAAGTACCGTGGTGCTGCTCACCGCAGCTGTAATCTAAATTACCAAAACTCGCACACCATCCCAGTGATATTCCACAATCTTTCGGGTTACGATTCGCATTTTCTGATCAAAGCCCTGGGTACGTCCTTCGAAGGTACTGTTGAACTATTACCTGTCAACAAAGAAAAGTACATTTCCTTCACTAAATTCGTTAAGGGAACGGATGTAACGTTCCGTTTCATAGATTCGTACCGTTTCATGCCTAGCAGCCTCGATAAATTATCGTCGTATCTGGACGATTGCCGAAAAACAATAACACGTAAATTCTACAGTAGCTTGAACAAATTTCGGTTATTGACTAGGAAAGGTGTCTTGCCGTACGAATACAAAGACAGTTGGGAGAAGCTCGAGGAGAAACATTTACCAGCCAAAGAACAGTTTTATTCAAAATTGAACGACCGGAATATATCAGACGAGGATTACGCACACGCGTGCGACGTATGGCAAACTTCTAACGTTCAAACTTTGGGAGAGTATTCGGACTTGTATTTACAGACGGACGTGTTTTTACTGGCTGACGTTTTTCAAAATTTTCGACAAAATTGTTAGACGACGTAAAAACTGGACCCGTTACATTACTACACAGCGCCCGGTCTGTCGTTTGATGCAATGTTAAAATGTACAGGCATCGAACTCAAGCTTCTCACCGACATAGACATGGTTATGTTTATCGAAAAAGGTATTCGTGGTGGTATATCACAGTGTTGGAACAGATACGCAAAGGCCAACAACAGGTACATGGGAGAGGAATTCGATCCTGAGATCGAAGAATCTTATCTCATGTACTTTGACGTTAATAATTTGTACGGTGCTGCTATGAGCTTTGCTCTGCCATACAGTTCCTTCGAATAGGTATCAGACTTCTGACAATGCGACGTTCTTACCATCTCGGACGATGCGGAGTTTGGTTACGTGCTGGAGGTAGATTTGAAATATCCTGCGGAACTGCATGAAACTCATAAGGATTTACCTTTGTGTCTGGAGCACTATGTACCTCCGATTTCGACCAATAAACAGCCAAAATTGACGCCCACGCTATTTTCCAAGAAAAACTATGTTGTTCACTACAGCGTTTTGAAACAATGCCTACAATTAGGCTTAAAATTACTCCAAATTCACAGAGTTCTCAAATTCAGGCAAACCCCGTGGCTCAAAAAATATATGGATTTGAATACCGATTTGCGAAAAAAATCTGACAACGAATTTGAGAAAAATTTTTACAAGCTAATGAACAACGCAGTTTTTGGCAAAACTATGGAAAACGTGCGAAAGTACAGAGATGTTCGATTGATCACCGAATGGGATGGACCGTACGGTGCGAGAGCTACCACAGCCAAGCCTAATTTTCACAGCTGCACCGTTTTCGACAAAGAGATGGTTATCGTCGAAATGAATAAGACGAAAGTGAAATTAAATAAACCATTGGATGCAGGTTTCTCCATCCTGGATCTATCTAGAACATACATCTATGATTTTCATGACAATTACATTAGGCAGAAATTTGGCAACCGAGCAAAATTAATGTACACGGATACCGACAGTTTGATTTACAATTTTAACGTCCCCGACATATACGAACACATGAAGGAGGACTTGCACAAATTTGACACGTCGGATTATTCTCTTGACAACGTTTACGGAATACCTCGAGCAAACAAAAAAGTTCTCGGCTTGATGAAAGACGAGAATAACGGGAAAATCATGTCGGAATTTGTAGGGTTACGAGCTAAATTGTACGCATTCCGAGTCTTGGGAGATGAAAAGGACAACAAACGTGCCAAAGATGTTAGAGGATCAGCGTTAAGAAAAATAACCTTCAACGATTATTTGGACTGTGCGTTGAAACGTGAAAATCTATCCTCAAATCAGCATTTGATCATGAGTCGAAAGCACGAGGTATACACCGTAGAACAACAGAAAGTAGCACTGAGCTGGAAAGACGACAAGCGGATCGTGTTTCAAAACACAACCGACACGCTTCCGTGGGGTTACAAGCCTGCACCGTAGCTTTATAATTACCGTCATCTGTGTAGGACTTGATTTACAACTGTACCATGATGTATAAAATATTATTATGTAGGATGGTTAATAAGAACGCTCCGAAGTATAAAAAAATTGTACAACGATGCATATGTCTGTCGATTATCTCAAAAAACAAAGATGTAAACTTGTCATGTGTCAGGTATAAAATAAAGAGACACATACGTTTTTACAAATAAAATTCATTTATTCAAAAGTTACATGTCCGATTCGTTTATCCAACTGTTGCGTGTATTGTCAAAACCTAACCATTTACCGTTGTTCACAACAACATTGTGAACGCAACTCGTTGGTCGCGCGCCTTCCAACCCACGCGAGGCAACCAGCCTTGCACACTTTCCAATCACGCGACCCAGAAGAAAGTGTGACGTCACGCGCGCTGCTCACGCCACCCACGCAGCCGAGCGCGTTGCGTAATCAACCAACGTGGTCTCCCGCTGCCAAAGACCAACCGAGGCTGCAATAAGAGACGGCCGATCAGACCGATCGGCAGGACACTTCGGGTTCACCTCGTCCTGACAAACCATACCGACGCTGACGCTTCAACGCCACGCCGTACCTGCTCATCAACGCTACGCCGACTTTTGACTGACGCTACAACGTTTGACTGACGCTACGACGGTTGACTGACGCGACGACGACACTTTATAAGACAGACCGGACAGCAGAACAATTGCATGACGGATCCTTTTTATCTGGCTTCGGCCAGCCCACTGACAAAGACATCAGCATCAAACCCGCCAGTTCCTTGGATACTGCATCCGATCGAGATCCCATCACGGCCTCTCACCAGACCTCCAGCCGTGTTGCTTTCCTTGTGGAATGTCCGGAGAGCACGACTGACTTCTCCAAGCGACCACAGACGCATCCCAGCTCCAGTATCCCCATTTCCCGAGCCGCAGCGCTCGTTTGTGTCGACTGCCACCCAGACGACCGATAGTAAGTGGGAGTCTCCTGTAAAGACGGCTGAGAACCGCCGTCCCCCGACGCCACCCAGCTCACCAGAGAAGCCGGTACACTCCGCCACCCAGGACTGTGACTGACCCCCCTCGACGGCCGACATCCTCACAGCAGCCTCCACCGCATTTTTACAAGACAAAAACCATTCCTAGTATCACTTGGCAACCTTTACTTTAACTGAATATATGTAAATAAAATAAATAAATAAGATGTAAAATAAACTCAAAAATAAAAACTCATCTTTGACTTCAGCGACCCACACCTTCCACGCGGTTCGGTCGAACTACGAGCTATCAAATAGCGAACAACCGTATATTTTTCTTTCACGCTTCTTGAGCACCTTCTCCACCAGATAGATATCCGGATGCTTAACCTTGAGGAGTTCTTGTTCGTAGAAACCACCAGCGATGGGTTGATCTCGGTGGTCTTTGAGCTTGTACGTCACAGGATGAGTATTTTCCACTCGACTTATCGTGAATATTTCAGTCGTCCAATTGGGAGTGTAACCTTTCTCGAAGACATTTTTGAATTTGCCGATTCGAACTTTGTCGCCAGATTTGAATTTTGCCGAAATGGTAGGTATCGCTCGAAGCCCTCCGTACGCCTGACGTAATAACAGCTTTTCGTTTGCAACGGTGACATCCGACGGTTTCATTTTCATGGTTCGGTGTTTGGCGTTGTTGTAAGCCGAAACCAAATCAAATAAGATGTCGAGCCACTTGTAGCTTCCTTGCATGCTGAACCGTGTCCACATTTCACCTTTCAGCGTGCGATTGAAACGTTCACAGATCGAAGCCTTCAAATTACTGTACGTGGAGTAAAGTTTGATTCCGTAGCGTGTCATAAGCGATTCTAATTTCGAGTTGTAAAATTCCGTTCCTCAGTCAACGTGTAAATTTTTCGGTACCCGTCCTTGGACAAGCACAGATTCCATTGCCTTTGTAACATCATCTCCAGACTTGCTCTCTTTCGGTATAGCCCACGCATACTTTGAAAAGATATCAATGACTGTGAGCATGTACTTGTAACCTTTGTTTTGTCAAGCGTACGACGTCATATTAACAAGATCCGCCTGCCAGGTCTCGTCGATGCCGCGCACGTCTACACGTCGACGTGGGTAATTCCGGCGTGCAGGTTTATGCAGTTCCGTCACCAGGGCTTGCTTTTTCTCGTTCATATTCCAACGCTATTAGTTTGGTGCCCAATTTGGAAATGATTTCCGCGTTTCGAATGGACAAGTCTCTGCCTGTTTCAAAGTCTGTGTAGAAGGTATCCAAGGCTTTCTCCGTGGTGATCTCTGAAGCTTTGATCATTTGATCGAGGTTGTCGATTTGTTTTTGCAGCACGCTGAATTTTCGTCTCAAGATTTTAAAGTTACAGCATTGTTCGGCTCTGCGGGATCTGCGACGTTGCACAGTCTCTTGTTCGGTATATCGTAATGCCCATCCGCTGTTATTTGAAACGCAACACCCGGAGGACCGCGAGTGCTCGCAGCTGTGTTTTTATTCAGCTGACGTCCAAACACGTCGACGCTCATCTCGTAAATGATTGCAGAGTCGACGAGAATTGGCTAATAAATGATTCCGGCCCCCCGGAATTCTTCCACAATCGACATAATTTCATTGTTGTGACTTGTATTCCCAGCCGCTTGAGATGCCAGGAGTAAACGAAGACGTTCCACCAGCTCGTTAGCGTCGTCCCAGAAAATATAATCTGTTTCAACACCTTGCCAAGTAACCCAAGCCTGAGGTAGCAGAACACCTTTGCCCGTACGCTTCGACATCTGTGACGACGGTGATACGTCTTTGCCTGACGTAGAAATATTCAGCAGCTCAGTAATTAAATGTTTGAATTTGGCGCTCTGAGCGTTTCGGATAGGCTCGGTGGCGCTATAGTACTTTCTGTGAGCATTTGTTGCGAGAAGGATATTCCTGTAATTCTCCCTGTCGTTGCGAGTAACGTGAGCGCTGTTAGGCATCTTTTTAAACAGCAGCTCCAGCAGTCCTTGAGTTTTCGGATAGAGCGTGCCGCCTATGCGAACGGAATCGCGCTCGAAGCTTATCGGTGAGTCACCAACCATCAGCCCGGCAGTAGAAAGACTCCGTACCCCGTACACGGTATCCAACTCCTGCTGTCTTTGTTTATCATTGAGCGTCTCAAGATATTCATGCTCTGATCTCACCGACGATTCAGTGACGGGTTGATCCTCTTCCTCTGCAGTTGCAAAAGAATCTTCCATTTCGTTCTTCGGCTCACCCTTCGTTTCAGTTTTGAGTTCTTCCTTCACCTCTTCCTTGACAAGTTTCGTGCCTCGAGAAACAATGACTAATTCCTGCAGCGGGGTTACCACAGGTTTGAAGACATCCTTCATTGTTTCCTGCAGCGACTCTTTTCCCGTCTTGAGGATTCTGTGCTTACGACGAATCTCATTACTCGCTTGAGCGATACGATGCAAGACTTCTTTTTCCTCACGAATTTCCTGCATGTTGACACAACTAGTTCTGGAAAGCTACTGTTCCGTCGTCTTCGAAGATCGTGTATTTTATTCTTTTGTCATGTTTATGAAATTGTCAAATCCCCTCCTATACCGACCATTACCGAGCTCTCTATCCTTGTCGATCACTACGGAGCCAGGGACTTCCGTTTCCGTTTGAATGTGAGTGACAGGTGTGCGAAAGAGTGCGAGAGAAAAGGCGAGAATTTAGCAGGATAGCAAAGGTGAGGAGAAAAAGAAATAGGGCAGAGAAGGAGCGGGAAAGACATAGACGGGAGGTCGGGTGAAGGGAATAGGGAGGCAGGGATAGAAGGGAAGGGCGGGTGAAAAAGAAAGAAGGGGGAGAGTTTTGAGGTTAGGCAGAAAGAGCTGGCGGACGGCAACGATTCGGATAAGATAGGAAGAGGCAGTGACACCTAGGGAGTAAGAAGGGGGATAGAGTAGACAGGTAGGCGGCGGATAGATAAGGTAGGGAGCGGTGAAGGAGAGAAAGAGTATGAGTAACGCGGGTGGCCAAAAAGAAGGGGCGAACAGCGAAGAGGAGGAGAAAAAGAAAGGTAGGCCGGGGGCAGTAGCAGCGTTAGGGAGGGATAGGAGGCATAGCCTGGGATCGGCGACGGTGCTCGACTTATGGAAGAGAAAGCGGGAGGAGTAAGGGGAAAAAGGGGCGGAGGAGGTAGACGGGTTGCAGGAAAGAGAAAGAGTATTTGGGAAAAGCAGGAAAGTGCACCGGTCGCCGGAAGGTAAGACAGGGGAGGAAGGAAAGGCAGAGGGAGGGGGTATACAAGATATGCTAAGGTTGATTAGGGAAGAGCTAAAGATAGGTCTAGAGGAGGTCAAAGGGCAGGGAAGGGGGATCAGGGAAGAAATGGAAAAGATTAAAGGCGATATGACTAGAAGGGAAGAGCAGTGGGAAGTAGAGAGGGGGGAGATGAAGGAAATGATAAGGGATCTAGGTAAAAGACTAGAAGAGGTAGAAGAGCGGAGAGGGGGGGAGATGGAAAGGGTAAAGGAGAGGCTGTTAGAATTAGAAAAGAAGAGTGCAGAAGGAGGGGGAGAAAGGCACGTACAGGGGAATGCGGAAGTGGCGCAGGTAGCAATAGATAGATTAAAAGAGATGGAGTGGGCCATAGAGAGGAAAGAAAGGAAAGAAAGAAGGGGAAATATAGTAGTGAGAGGAGCGAGACTTGAGAAGGGAAGAGAAAAGGAAGAGTTGGAAATGATTTTGCAGCTGATAGGGGTAGAGGTCGAGGTAAAGGATATATGGGAGGTAGGCGCGAAAAAGGGGGGAGAAAAGGGGATATGGATAGCAAGACTAGGAAATAGGGAGCAAAAGAAGCAGGTAATGGGAAGAAAAAGCCTACTCGAAGGGAGGGAGAAGAGAATAGACGAGGATCTCACCTGGGCAGAGAGAAGAATGAAATGGAAGTTGAGGGAGATAGCAGCTAGTGAGGAGAGAAGGGGAAACAGAGTAAGAATAGGGTATGCAAAGATCTGGATAGAAGGGAAAATGTGGAAGTGGGATGAGATAGGAGAGGTGCTTAGAGATGGTACAGGGAGAGCGAGGGAAGGGGGGCAAAGGGAGGGGAGGGGAAAAGTAGGGGAAAGCGATAGGGAAAAGTCAGCAAGCGAGGAAAGACAGAAGGGAAGTATAGAAGCACAGGGAAGGGTACGTAGTGAAAGGCAGTCGGGGGAATGGGTAGTGGGGGGGACAGAGGCAGGTGGGGAGGGAGATAAGGAGGAGAGAGAGGGGAGTAGGCGAGACTGTAAGGGAGGGGTGGAAAGTAGCTTTTTGGAATGTGGCGGGGCTCGCGAGAAAGGATGAAGATTTCTGGAGGGAGCTAGGGGAGTGGGCTGTAATATTTCTAATGGAGACATAGATAGAAAAGAAGGGGTGGGAAAGGATTAGAAATAAGTTGCCAGTAGGGTATAAATGGGAAGTGCAGTATGCGGTGCGAAAAAATAGGAAGGGAAGAGCAATAGGCGGAATGCTGTCAGGGGTAAGAAGGGAGATAGTAAGTGGGGAGGGAGGGAGGGAAGAGGTAAAAGAGGGCATGATAGCAAGGAAAATAAGTGTAGGGGGGGAAAAATGGGTAGTACTAGGAATATACATAAATGGGGACCTAAAAGAGAAGATAGGGGAATTGAAGGAGCGGGCAGAAGAGATAGAGGAAGGGGTAAAAGTGTTAGTGGGGGGTGATTTTGATGCCAGGACAGGGCAGGAGGGGGGAGGATGCTGGGGAGAAGGAGAGGAGAAGAGTAGGAGTAGGAAATCAAAGGACAGGAAAATAAACTCGGAAGGTAGGCAGCTGGTGCAATTTTTAGAGGAGACAGGATGGGCAATAATGAACGGGAACATAGAGGGGGATGAGGAGGGGGAATTTACGTATGTAGGAGGGGCAGGGGTGACAGTGATAGACTACGCTATAGGAGACATCGAGGTGAGGGATAGGGTCAAAAGGATAGAGATTGGGGATAGGGTTGACTCGGATCATCACCCGGTAATAGTGTGGTTGAGGGGGGCAGTGGCTAGGACAAGGAAGGGAAAAAGAGTAGGGGGAACTAGTAGAGGAGACTGGACGGAGGGAGGTAGGATGAGGTTTAAAACAGAAGTCAAATGGGAGGGGATAGGAGAAGTGGATGTAGGGAAAGAGATAGAGAAAAGAATAAGGGAGTTTAGACGAGCCTTAGATGTAGGAGGGAGGGGGAGGGAAGCGAAAAAGGGATGGTGGGATGAGGAATGTAGGCGAAAAAAAGCGGAAGTTAGGCAGAGTCTAAGGAAATGGAGAAAGGGGGAGGGTGAAGGGGACGCGTATAGAAAGGGAAGAAGGGAATATAATAGGCTATGCGAGGAGAGAAAAAAGAAAGAAAATGAGGGATTCATAAAAGAAGCAGCGGAAGCAAAGACAGAAAGCAAGGTATGGGAGATAGTTAAAAGGGAAAGAAAGAAGTGGAAGAGGGTGAATGAAGAAATAGGAGATCAGGAGTGGAGGGAGTATTTCATGGGATTATTAGGCGGGGTAGAAAGCAAGGTAACAGAAGGCGGGGAGTCGGTAAATAGGAAAGGGGACGGGGAAGGGGAGCTGCATAGGGAAGAGATTAGAAAGGTGATAGGAAAGCTGAGGGATGGAAAGGCACCAGGGGGGGATAGAATAGTTAGCGAGGTATGGAGGTATGGGGGGGAAGAAATGGAGCAGTGGATATGGAAAACATGTAACAGAGTTTGGGTGGGGGAGGGCTGGCCAGAGGATTGGAGGGAGGGATTGATAGCGCCGATAGTTAAGAAGGGGGAGGGGAAAAGGGTAGAAGAGTATAGGGGGGTGACTTTGATGCCAACTCTATATAAGGTGTATGCGATGGCATTAGCGGATAGGTTAGAAAGAGAGGTAGAAGAAAAGGGCTTGATACCACAATACCAAACGGGTTTCAGAAAAGGCATGGGCACCATTGACAATATATACGTACTTAATTATTCAATCAATAGGCAGGTGGGAAAGGATAAGGGAAAGATGGTGGCGTTTTTTGTGGACCTGAAAGCTGCTTTTGATTCAGTGAACAGGAAGGTGCTGTGGAAGACTATGGAAAGGAGAGGGGTGAGGGAAGGGCTAAGGGTAAGGATAGAGGGAATTTACAAGGAAACAAAGACTCGAGTAAGGAGCGGGGGAAAGCTAGGAGAGGCGTTTTGGACAGCGAGGGGGGTAAGGCAGGGATGTCCGCTCAGTCCGCTTTGTGTTCAACCTGCTGCTGGCGGACTTAGAAGAGGAAATGGGGAGAGGAAGAAGGGTTGGGGGGGGGGGGTGGAGTTAGCCGGCGGCAGGGTATGCACGTTAGCTTATGCGGATGATATAGTGTTACTAGCGGAAAGTGAAGAGGAAATGCAGGTAATGATTAGGAAGTTAGAAAGGTATGTGCATAGGAAAAGGCTGACGGTAAATGTAGGAAAATCAAAGATTATGAGATTTAGGAAAGGGGCGGTAGAAGGAAAAACATGGATTGGAGATGGAAAGGGAAAAAGATAGAGGAGGTGAAAGAGTTCAGCTATCTAGGGTATAGAGTAAAGTGCAATGGGGGACAGGAAGCACAGGTGAAAGAGAGAGTACGGAAGGCAGGGGTAGTAATGAGGCAGGTATGGGGAATAGGAAAAAGAAGGTTTGGGAGGGATTGGGAAAAAAGGATTTGGTTATTTGACAGGCTAGTATGGACGGTAATAGAGTATGCATCGGAGATATGGGGGTGGAGGGAGTGGAGGGCGGTCGAGGCGGTACAGGATAGATTTTTGAGATGGACATTAGGAGTGGATGGGAGAACACCGGGATATCTAGTAAGGGAGGAACTACAGAGGGAGAAACTAAGGATTAGGGCAGGGAGAAGGGCATGGAATTTTGAAAGGAAGCTGGAGCGAGGGGAGGGTAGCGAGTTAGCTAGGAGATGCTGGGAAGAGATAAGGGACAAGGCAGAAGCTGGGAGGCAGGGATCGAGGTGGGAAAGAGAAAGGGAAAGTTTCTTTGCGGAAAGGGGAGTAGAGAGTAGAGAGGTAGTCGCGAGAAAGGAGAGGGGCGAGATGGAGTTTAGGGAAATAGAGGAGAGAGAGAGGGAAGAACAGAGAAAAGAGAGGTGGGAGAAAATAAGGGAATCGAGGTACAACAGATGGTACAGGCTAGTGGAAGGAGAAGGGATACCAGGATATCTGGGAAAGGGATGGGGAGAAAGCAGGTGGATAAGGGTGGCAAGATTTAGGTTAGGAAGCGAGATGAAGGAGGCAAGGTACTGGGAAGAAGAGGAAAAGAGAAGGTGTAGGGTGTGCGGGGGGGAGGAGGAAACATGGGAGCACGTATGGGAAAGGTGCGTAGGCTGGGATAGAAGGGAGGAAAGCTGGCAGGAGGTGGTGAGGGAGATGTTAGGTGAGGAGGGGGTGGGAGAAGTCTGGATGAGAGAATTGGAAAGGATCAGGGATGTACAAGAGAATGAAAGAGTGAGAGATGAATGGGAAATGGAAGTCGATTAGGATAAGGACGAATTAGGGAATAGAATAAGGTAAAATAGGATAAGGTTAAGTAAAGATAAGGATAAAAAGTAAGAAAAGGATAAGAGGGAAAGTAAGGGAATGGCAAGGCAATGGCACAGGACACAGGCAATTAGAAATTAAGTAAATTAAGTAAGGATAAGGTAGGAAGTAAGAATTAGGGTAAGAATAGGTTAAGAAAACATGTAAAAAAAAATATTGTAAAGGAAGAGGAAAAGGGAAGTCCTTGTAACCCCAAGGGGAACAATAAAGATTACTACTACTACGGAGCCATATTTGTCACCGTTCCAGCCGACGCACACAAGTCTTTAAACTCTACGTACGACATATCGGTGTGTACATGATCGTTGTACACATGTCTCAGATTTATCTCGTCTTGTTTGAATAAGACCAGCAAGTTGGTGTTGTCGCGGAGATGCTTAGGGATTCGAGCGTACGTCTGACAAAGATAGAAACAGTCTACGTCGTGATGTCTACCCATACAAAAGTACGCGCGTATGTTATCCTGCTTCTCGCACGCTACGTCATCGAATATCATGATCGAGTTAGGTTGCGTCTTGTTCAGTGCAATGACGTGCTCATGCTCGTTAAAGGGGTAATACTCAACACTGTCGACATTTTCGAGCACTTGACTCAGAAACTTGTTTTTCGGTTGATTGAGAGATTTTGATTAAACGTACAGGTTTTCGAACCTCAAACCGTTCGGATGCGTTATATGCGCAAATAATGCGTTGGTTTTGCCACAGTTGGATGGTCCGCAGAATACCGCACGTACACTACTCGGCAACAATTCGCCATGACGTTTTTTCCGTTTTGTACTCTGCTGCGTAAATTTGTCAAAATTCATCACGGGCAGCTTGGTCGATTGTGTCTCGAACCTCATCTCAAACGTGACTAGCTGGATTTTCCATAAATGCATTGTTTATAACAACTTTCTCTCAGTCGTGGAGCGGACATGATTGTGCACACACGTGATCGTAAGCGATCGTCAAAAAAGCAATCAAGTGGGAAAGGTTTGGTAAATAGCATTATCAACAAACTTCCGATCGAGTTGCATGTCCCCGGTTACCAGTACTGCGGTCCTGGCACCAAGTTGACGAAAAGACTTGCGGGAGGCGATTCCGGTATCAATCCTTTCGATGCAGCGTGTAAGGAACACGATATAGCGTATTCGAAAAATCGTGAGAACCTTGAAGCTAGAAGCGTTGCGGATAAAATATTAGCCGAAAAAGCCTGGAAACGGGTTCTCGCAAAGGACGCAAATTTGGGTGAGAAGGCAGCCGCTTGGGCTGTAGCTAACACGATGAAGGTGAAAACAAAGTTAGGCATGGGGTGTCGAAAACCTAAAAACGTTTCCTTGAACAAAATCATACGAGCGGCAAAACAGTCTATGATTCCAAGCTACGACGCGAAAACGAGTATCAAGTCTGCACTCAAAGGTGCTCGAGAAGCTGTGAAAAAAGAAGGTGGTAAACATAAAAATCGATCACCGCGCGTTCTACCGGTACCCTCAAAAGTTGGCGGATTTCTACCTTTTCTCATACCTATTTTTGCCGGTTTCAGCGCTACGGGTGCATTAGCGGGAGGTGCTGCGGGTATAGCAAAGGCTGTAAACGATGCGAGCGCGGCTAAACGAGAATTGGAGGAAAGCAAACGGCATAACTAAACGATGGAAGCGGTCGCCTTAGGTGAAGGTCTCCATCTCAAACCTTACAAAAAGGGTTTCGGTCTTCATCTTTCAAAAAAACTAAACGTCAAGCTACCACGCCGAGCGTTGACTAACTGGGATTTGTTGAAGTATGCAAAAATCATGAAAATTCCATACTTCCGAGGTGTCTTTATGCGCAACGAAATGCCCAAAACCGGGCCGCGTAAAAACGAAACAGCTGTAGTCAATCTCGACGATAAAGATGGTCCTGGGACACACT
This sequence comes from Neodiprion fabricii, assembly GCF_021155785.1. Lineage (NCBI taxonomy): Eukaryota > Metazoa > Arthropoda > Insecta > Hymenoptera > Diprionidae > Neodiprion > Neodiprion fabricii. The sequence continues at coordinate 12,115,514 of NC_060242.1, read as the reverse complement.
GGGTTGCGTATAAGAAACGCGGCAGCGATGTAGTTTACTTCGACAGTTTCGGTCATCTTCAACCGCCGTTAGACCTCGTGAAATATCTCGGTGTTGGTAGCGTTAGGTACAACGACGAAAGGTGTCAAGATTACGGTACATTCGATTGCGGGCACTTGTGTCTGAAATTTCTAAGCGATAAGCTATATAAACATGGCACGTAATTTAATAACGTCAGTCGAGCATTCGCAGTCATGGATGATTCGTTTACATTAACGATATCGGGATCGTCGTCGATTGTCGAAGCGCAATATTTTCCTCCGATCGAATTTGCTCTGAACAAAAATTATGTTCTCGGTCTCGTTGAACTGTTAACCTTCAATTCCATTCCCAACGTCGATGTCGGTCGCAATAAAACTTACGTAGCCGATAAGGTAGTCACTATATCCACTGGCAGCTACGAAATTGAGGATATTGAAAAGTATGTTCAAGACGCGTTAAAAAATACCGACTTTGAAATAAGCATAAAGCCTAACAATAATACGTTACGCAGCGAAATCAAATGTAACCATATATAAATTTGGAACCTGAGGATTCTATTGGTCAGCTTCTCGAATTTACACCGCCCGTATTGGCAGCTAACCAAACTCACCATTCAGATATGTCTGTAACAATTCTCAAGGTCAACGCGTTGCGAGTCGAATGCAGCATTACAACGGGCGCCTACGTCAATGGACATCAAGTGCATACTATTCACGAATTTTTCCCTATTGTTCCACCGGAATATAAGATCGTGGAAGTACCGTCGCACGTCATTTACCTTCCGATCACCGACAAGACCATAGATCACGTACAGCTTCGGTTAGTCGATCAAGACGGAAATCTGGTTAATTTTCGCGGAGAAGTTATAACTGTGAGACTGCACATCAAATCGCAATGAAAGATGGGTATTGTATATAACAGATTGACCAAAAAGAGTTGTATCAGTAAGTCAGCATGTTCCGATCAAGTCAGTCATCGATCGATTCCCGAACCGCTAACACGTCGGAACGTGGAGTTCCTGATAGCTCTGGGTCTAAAGCTGACACCTTTTGGAAAAGGAATTTCCGACAAATAAAACCGCGATTCTGCTGTTTCGTTGTATGCTACGTAACGTGGAGGAGGATATCTTGAGCATTCAAACACCTGTCGTTTTTGACGAATCAATCGCCCACCAAGAAATACACGAACACAAACCGTACGCATCGTCAACTTTCAACAACAGCGATGAGATTCGAATCGCCGTTCAGCATCAGGATTTATGCGTTGTAACGTGGCAGTTTTACTGCGCGTTCGACACGGCTCCCCGAACTCTAGACGGACCACAGACTTAGGAAGCACGCGGAGTAGACCGCGGCTCATTTCGAAAAAGAGCGCCAGGACAACAGTCACGCATCCGAGACTCTAAGAGGGGACCATCGCCGGTTTAGCAAATAAGACCTATCAGGATTTTTGTTTATTTTTTTTTTGGGTGGCGAGTAGATGCGGCTTCGGACAGGGGATTGGCAGCAAGTCAGAACGACGTTACTGGATGGCAATCGCGGCGGATCGCGACAAAAGGAGGGCCTCGCACGAGGCTACGGAGAGAGCGTCAACGGAGAGCTCTGCCGCGAGGGAATCCTAAGCGGACGAGATTCCCGTTGGTGGCCGGCGAGCCGTAAGTAGTAGACCAAGGCGGGTTCTGCGTCCAAACACCTTCTTTACCGACCGAGTCGCTCCGCGCAGCCTAGACTCAAACCCTTTGACGTGTAACGTCAACCACCTCACATTCCTTTCCCACCTTATCAACCCCCTCACATTCCTTTCCCACCTTATCAACCACGTGACATTCCAAAATTAATGGTTCCGAGAATTGTTTGTCTCAACGTCGCACCGAAATCCTTTGACCGCATACCGCTCGCCGTCGAAACTTGTCGAACGCATTATTTTGTCTAACCACCTCATCAACCACGTGACATTCCAAAATTAATGGTTCCGAGAATTTGCTGATGTGTAACATGAACCACCTCACATTCCTTTCCCACGGTAGGACTGCTGATGTGTAACATCAACCACCTCACATTCCTTTCCCACCTTATCAACCACGTGACATTCCAAAATTAATGGTTCCGAGAATTAGTCGCGGTACAGAGCCTGCGGTGTCGGGTTACTATCGCTCTTGGAATGCCAAAAGGTGCGCGCGCATCCGTACAGCTGCCCTATAAAAAGGACGCTCATCACTGCAAACGATCATTACGTCACAACCTGTCAAGCATACGTAAGGAAAGAGCTCAAGATGGAATCCGCGAAGTGTTTGAGATTGATCGATATTATGGAATCGGCGTTCAAGATTTTATCGGAAAAATCGTCGCCGGCAGAGATTACGAAATGGATTCGACTCGGAACCCAAAATATCAGGCTTTTGAATGAAATCTTACGCAACAACGCCTCAACGATCGGGGAGAAGACAAGAATTTTGACTACAATCGGAATTCTGAAATCGTTGACAGTCAAATTTCAACAATTGCAGAAAGTGGGTGACGGATTACGAAGCCGACGAAGAAGCGATCGAGTACGGTGGGAAGATTTGGAATCAGCTTTCGAGAGTAGAATTCGAACTGGATCCATCGTCAATTTGAAGCATAAAGATGTGGAGAGATTTCTAGAAGACGCAAAGGTACTAGCTGTGACGAGACTGAAAAACGCTCTGAAGAAAGACGGGAGCTTGAAAGCCAACGTTATCCTGGCTTGTAAATTTGAACTCAGAAAAGTTGATCGCACGGTGGAAGAGATCAAATTTTTTAATACGAGAAATGAAATCATCCTCCAGACAACGGATATCAGCGAATGGTTCATCGAAAACGCGACGGAGCGTTTGTTAAAAAAGGTGGAAGATTTCCAGGAAAAGGATTCGGGCTGGTCGCTGACCGAAATAATCAATTTGACTGTGAATATCAACAAGTACGTGCCACTACGAGGCGGTGTCTTCACATACACACCACTACCCAAAGATATTCAAGATAAGAAGGCTGTCGTCAACATCCGTAACAGCGACTCGTATTGCTTCCTCTGGTCGGTCACCGCAGCTCTGTTCCCAGCCAACAACAAAAATCCCAATAAAATTACTTCGTATCCACATTTCAGCTCAGTGCTACGGTATGATGGTATAACGTTTCCTATGTCTCTAGACAAAAACACCATTTCAAAATTTGAGAAGCTTAACGGCCTTTCAATTAACGTTTATGGTATAGACCAAGGTGATCGGAAAAAAAGTGAAGTAGTACCGATTCACCTGAGTCAGAATAAGTCTGATAAACCTGTAATTCATCTTTTGGCGATAGAAACTGAAACCACTGACGATGACGATGACAATGAAATGGTAAATTATGAAAAAAATAGAATCTTCCATTTTACATGTATTCGAAATCTGTCTCGATTAACAAGTTCTCAAATTTCCAAGCATAAACGTCAAACTTGGTTGTGCGATAGGTGTCTGTCTCATTTCAATTTCGAAAGATGTTTGTTGAAGCACCGAGCTGATTGCATGAATTTAAACAAAACCAAAGTTATTCTACCTACAGATGAGGAAAAAATACTGAAATTCAAAAATTTCAAGCACAAAGAAACCGTTCCATTCTGCATTTACGCGGATCTCGAATGTTTACTGCAACCCACACATGAAAGTTTTGGGGAAAATAGAACAATTTATCAGAAGCATCTTCCGTATAGTATAGCTTACTATCTGCATTGCGCGTTTGACGATTCGCTTTCAAAATTCAAAATTACGAGTTAAAGGAATTGGCACTTTCGTTAGAGGGATACTACAAGACTGTTGTACCGATGGAACCACTAAATTTCAATCAGATCAACGAATTTGATTTGTCGGCGGTCTGTCATATTTGTGAAAAACCGTTTACGCTCACAGACGTGAAACATCGAGATCACTGTCATTTCACAGGAAAGTACCGTGGTGCTGCTCACCGCAGCTGTAATCTAAATTACCAAAATTCGCACACCATCCCAGTGATATTCCACAATCTGTCGGGTTACGATTCACATTTCCTGATCAAAGCACTGGCTACATCGTTCGAGGGCACAACTGAGCTTCTACCCGTAAACAAAGAAAAGTACATTTCCTTCACTAAATTCGTTAAGGGGACAGATATAAAGTTTAGATTCATAGATTCGTACCGTTTCATGCCCAGTAGTCTCGATAAATTATCATCGTATCTGGACAATTGCCGAAAAACAATAACACGTAAATTCTGCAGTAGCTTGAACAAATTTCGGTTATTGACTAGGAAAGGTGTCTTCCCGTACGAATACATAGACAGTTGGGAGAAGCTCGAGGAGAAACATTTACCAGCCAAAGAACAGTTTTATTCAAAATTGAACGACCGGAATATATCAGACGACGATTACGCGCATGCGTGCGACATATGGCAAACTTTTAACGTCCAAACTTTGGGAGAGTATTCGGACTTGTATTTACAGACGGACGTGTTTTTACTGGCTGACGTTTTTCAAAATTTTCGACAGAGCTGTTGGACGACGTACAAACTGGACCCGTTACATTACTACACAGCGCCCGGTCTGTCGTTTGATGCAATGTTAAAATGTACAGGCATCGAACTCGAGCTTCTCACCGACATAGACATGGTTATGTTTATCGAAAAAGGTATTCGTGGTGGTGTATCACAGTGTTCGAACAGATACGCAAAGGCCAACAACAGGTACATGAGAGAGAAATTCGATCCTGAGATCGAAGAATCTTATCTCATGTACTTTGACGTTAATAATTTGTACGGTGCAGCTATGAGCTTTGCTCTGCCATACAGTTCCTTCGAATGGGTATCAGACTTCAGACAATGCGACGTTCTTACCATCTCGGACGATGCAGAGTTTGGTTACGTGCTGGAGGTAGATTTGGAATATCCTGCGGAACTGCATGAAACTCATAAGGATTTACCATTGTGTCCGGAGCACTATGTACCTCCGATTTCGACCAATAAACAGCCAAAATTGACACCCACGCTATTTTCCAAGAAAAACTACGTTGTTCACTACCGCGTTCTGAAACAATGTTTACAATTAGGTTTAAAATTACTCAAAATTCATAGAGTTCTCAAATTCAAGCAAACTCCGTGGCTGAAAAAATATATAGATTTAAATACCGATTTGCGAAAAAAATCTGACAACGAATTTGAGAAAAATATTTACAAGCTAATGAACAACGCAGTTTTTGGCAAAACTATGGAAAACGTGCGAAAGTACAGAGATGTTCGATTGATCACCGAATGGGATGGACGGTACGGTGCGAGAGCTACCATAGCCAAGCCTAATTTTCACAGCTGCACCGTGTTCGACAAAGATATGATTATCGTTGAAATGAGTAGGACGAAAGTCAAGTTGAATAAACCATTGTACGCAGGTTTCTCCATTATGGATCTAGCCAAAACGTACATCTATGATTTTCATTATAATTACATTAAACAGAAATTTGGCAACCAAGCAAAATTAATGTACACGGATACCGATAGTTTAATTTACAATTTTACCGTCCCCGACATTTACGAACACATGAAGGAGGACTTACATAAATTTGACACGTCGGATTATCCTCTTGACAACGCTTATGGAATGCCTCTAGCGAACAAAAAAGTTCTCGGTTTGATGAAAGACGAGAACAACGGCAAAATCATGCTCGAATTTGTAGGGTTACGAGCTAAACTGTACGCGTTCCGAGTGATGGGAGATGAGACAGACACTAAACGTGCCAAAGGTGTCAGAGGATCAGCGTTAAGAAAAATAACCTTTAACGATTATTTGGACTGTGCGTTGAAACGTGAAAATCTATCCTCAAATCAGCATTTGATCATGAGTCGAAAGCACGAGGTATACACCGTAGAACAGCAGAAAGTAGCACTGAGCTGGAACGACGACAAGCGGATCGTGTTTCAAAATACAACCGACACGCTTCCGTGGGGCTACAAGCCTACACCTTAGCTTTATAACTGTACCATGTCTGTCGATTGTCTAAAAAGACGCATACTTGTTGTGTATCGGATATAAAATAAAGAGGGACATACGTTTTTACAAAAAAAAAAATTCATTTATTAAAATGTTACATGTCCGATTCGTTTATCCAACTGTTGTGTGTATTGTCAAAACCTAACCATTTAACGTATATTTTTCTTCCACGCTTCTTGAGCACCTTCTCCACCAGATAGATATCCGGATGCTTAACCTTGAGGAGCTCTTGTTCGTAGAAACCACCAGCGATGGGTTGATCTCGGTAGTCTTTGAGCTTGTACGTCACAGGATGAGTATTTTCCACTCGACTTATCGTGAATATTTCAGTCGTCCAATTGGGAGTGTAACCTTTCTCGAAGACATTTTTGAATTTGCTGATTCGAACTTTGTCGCCGGATTTGAACTTTGCCGATAGGGTAGGTATCGCTCGAAGCCCTCCGTACGTCTGACGTAACAACAGCCTCTCGTTTTCAACGGTGACATCCGACGGTTTCATTCTTATGGTTCGGTGTTTGACGTTGTTGTAAGCCGAAACCAAATCGGATAAGATATCGAGCCACTTGTAGCTTCCTTGCATGCTGAACCGTGTCCACATTTTACCTTTAAATTATTCGCTCTTCTGCTCCACCAATGATAACCCAGCAATCACCCTCGGATACGCAGACACCCATGTCCATGGAGCAATTTATGACTCCAATCGCTCAAACTACTGACATTTCTCCTTCAAACGCAACTCTTTCTCTCTCGGCGGTCTTACAGACCCTACGAACATGGAGAGATGCCTGGAGACACTTCTGCCCTTGAAAAAGCTTTCGAACCTCGAAGTATACTTCGAATACCGGGTCAGTGGCGTTCGTCGGGTTAAAACGAACTTTGGAGACAAAATCGTTCTGGACTTTGATGACTCTTTCACGATTTTTCTGCCCAACCGACTGACCAAGGCCCTCCACGAAAATGAAGATTTGTTCCAGAAGGTGACGACAGCCAGTAAGGAGATACGGTTGCATCTACGCTATCTTGGCGAACCCTACGGTCAACTTGAATTTGCATACGTATAATATTCAAATATCCAATGTTCTGTGTAAGTCTTACGTTCAATAAAAAAGATTTAAATTATGAATATTTTTTCATTTATCCATCTTGTATACCTTTAATCCTACGTACGTTTTGTATCTAGAATTAAGTCTCAAAATCTAAGAAAATGTCCGAACACCACTAAGCAAAGACGGAGGGTTTCGAGCTGCGTCATGTGAACTCTACGATGAGTATTTGGACAGGTTCAGACCGGAGTGCAAGGTCGGCCGATAGCTGCGGTACATTCAGAGCCAAGGATCTGCGGTGTTGGGTTACTATCGCTCTAGGAATGCAAAACATAACTCGGTTTGAGTACAGCTCGGTCAAGGATGGAGAGCAAGGTCGAATCTTACATAAGCTTCGTATTGAAAAAAATTCTCTCTTAAGAGCTAAGGTGAAGGTATAAAATTATTTCATGAATATTCTTTAAAAAAAAAAACAGTTTTATGACATCTGTCGCGAACAGAAATAATAAAATAATGTACAACTCAGTCATAACAAAATTTAATATGGAAGGTTTAGGTAATAAGCAGGGATGTTTTAAATATATCGTTCTGAGGAGGACCCCCATCACGGCTGAAACGTAAACACAAAAAAAGTGTTTTGATGTTCACGACCTTCATATCCAAGAATAATATCATTCAACAATTCACCAAGGTCAAGAAAAATCGTCTTCTTCACTATTCCAGAATTTCCGAATTCCCTGGCTTTTACGGGTCTCAAGATTTTTGAAGTTACAGCATTGTTCAGCTCTGCGGGATCTGCGACATTGCACAGTCTCTTGTTCCGTATATTACGCTTCGACTGCCATGACTTTGACGTTGATATAAGCTGAACTTTGTATAACTTTTTTGACTTGCATATATCATGTAAGACTGACGAGTCTGCATCGGATGCGTTGAGCTTATATATATAAGCCGATAGATCGCAAGAATTTGGAAACGGTGCGCACTGCGTTCCGCGCATATCGGAAAGAAAAATGACGTCAGAGATGCGGTGCGCACTGCGTTCTGCGCATCTCGGAGTGAAAAAATGACGTCAGAGACGACTGGGTCCACCCTTTAGCCGATCCGCGATCCCTAAACTTTGACGACAAAAAAATCGAAATCAAATATGAAATTGGAGAAAAAAAAAAATTTGTTGAAAAAAAAAAAAAAAAAAAAATGGGAGCACGCGGATCGGCTAAAGGGTGGACCCAGCCGTCTCTGACGTCATTTTTTCACTCCGAGATGCGCAGAACGCAGTGCGCACCGCATCTCTGACGTCATTTTTCTTTCCGATATGCGCGGAACGCAGTGCGCACCGTTTCCAAATTCTTGCGATCTATCGGCTTATATATATAAGCTCAACGCATCCGATGCAGACTCGTCAGTCTTACATGATATATGCAAGTCAAAAAAGTTATACAAAGTTCAGCTTATATCAACGTCAAAGTCATGGCAGTCGAAGCGTAATATACGGAACAAGAGACTGTGCAATGTCGCAGATCCCGCAGAGCTGAACAATGCTGTAACTTCAAAAATCTTGAGACCCGTAAAAGCCAGGGAATTCGGAAATTCTGGAATAGTGAAGAAGACGATTTTTCTTGACCTTGGTGAATTGTTGAATGATATTATTCTTGGATATGAAGGTCGTGAACATCAAAACACTTTTTTTGTGTTTACGTTTCAGCCGTGATGGGGGTCCTCCTCAGAACGATATATTTAAAACATCCCTGCTTATTACCTAAACCTTCCATATTAAATTTTGTTATGACTGAGTTGTACATTATTTTATTATTTCTGTTCGCGACAGATGTCATAAAACTGTTTTTTTTTTTAAAGAATATTCATGAAATAATTTTATACCTTCACCTTAGCTCTTAAGAGAGAATTTTTTTCAATACGAAGCTTATGTAAGATTCGACCTTGCTCTCCATCCTTGACCGAGCTGTACTCAAACCGAGTTATGTTTTGCATTCCTAGAGCGATAGTAACCCAACACCGCAGATCCTTGGCTCTGAATGTACCGCAGCTATCGGCCGACCTTGCACTCCGGTCTGAACCTGTCCAAATACTCATCGTAGAGTTCACATGACGCAGCTCGAAACCCTCCGTCTTTGCTTAGTGGTGTTCGGACATTTTCTTAGATTTTGAGACTTAATTCTAGATACAAAACGTACGTAGGATTAAAGGTATACAAGATGGATAAATGAAAAAATATTCATAATTTAAATCTTTTTTATTGAACGTAAGACTTACACAGAACATTGGATATTTGAATATTATACGTATGCAAATTCAAGTTGACCGTAGGGTTCGCCAAGATAGCGTAGATGCAACCGTATCTCCTTACTGGCTGTCGTCACCTTCTGGAACAAATCTTCATTTTCGTGGAGGGCCTTGGTCAGTCGGTTGGGCAGAAAAATCGTGAAAGAGTCATCAAAGTCCAGAACGATTTTGTCTCCAAAGTTCGTTTTAACCCGACGAACGCCACTGACCCGGTATTCGAAGTATACTTCGAGGTTCGAAAGCTTTTTCAAGGGCAGAAGTGTCTCCAGGCATCTCTCCATGTTCGTAGGGTCTGTAAGACCGCCGAGAGAGAAAGAGTTGCGTTTGAAGGAGAAATGTCAGTAGTTTGAGCGATTGGAGTCATAAATTGCTCCATGGACATGGGTGTCTGCGTATCCGAGGGTGATTGCTGGGTTATCATTGATGGAGCAGAAGAGCGAATAATTTAAAGGTAAAATGTGGACACGGTTCAGCATGCAAGGAAGCTACAAGTGGCTCGATATCTTATCCGATTTGGTTTCGGCTTACAACAACGTCAAACACCGAACCATAAGAATGAAACCGTCGGATGTCACCGTTGAAAACGAGAGGCTGTTGTTACGTCAGACGTACGGAGGGCTTCGAGCGATACCTACCCTATCGGCAAAGTTCAAATCCGGCGACAAAGTTCGAATCAGCAAATTCAAAAATGTCTTCGAGAAAGGTTACACTCCCAATTGGACGACTGAAATATTCACGATAAGTCGAGTGGAAAATACTCATCCTGTGACGTACAAGCTCAAAGACTACCGAGATCAACCCATCGCTGGTGGTTTCTACGAACAAGAGCTCCTCAAGGTTAAGCATCCGGATATCTATCTGGTGGAGAAGGTGCTCAAGAAGCGTGGAAGAAAAATATACGTTAAATGGTTAGGTTTTGACAATACACACAACAGTTGGATAAACGAATCGGACATGTAACATTTTAATAAATGAATTTTTTTTTTTGTAAAAACGTATGTCCCTCTTTATTTTATATCCGATACACAACAAGTATGCGTCTTTTTAGACAATCGACAGACATGGTACAGTTATAAAGCTAAGGTGTAGGCTTGTAGCCCCACGGAAGCGTGTCGGTTGTATTTTGAAACACGATCCGCTTGTCGTCGTTCCAGCTCAGTGCTACTTTCTGCTGTTCTACGGTGTATACCTCGTGCTTTCGACTCATGATCAAATGCTGATTTGAGGATAGATTTTCACGTTTCAACGCACAGTCCAAATAATCGTTAAAGGTTATTTTTCTTAACGCTGATCCTCTGACACCTTTGGCACGTTTAGTGTCTGTCTCATCTCCCATCACTCGGAACGCGTACAGTTTAGCTCGTAACCCTACAAATTCGAGCATGATTTTGCCGTTGTTCTCGTCTTTCATCAAACCGAGAACTTTTTTGTTCGCTAGAGGCATTCCATAAGCGTTGTCAAGAGGATAATCCGACGTGTCAAATTTATGTAAGTCCTCCTTCATGTGTTCGTAAATGTCGGGGACGGTAAAATTGTAAATTAAACTATCGGTATCCGTGTACATTAATTTTGCTTGGTTGCCAAATTTCTGTTTAATGTAATTATAATGAAAATCATAGATGTACGTTTTGGCTAGATCCATAATGGAGAAACCTGCGTACAATGGTTTATTCAACTTGACTTTCGTCCTACTCATTTCAACGATAATCATATCTTTGTCGAACACGGTGCAGCTGTGAAAATTAGGCTTGGCTATGGTAGCTCTCGCACCGTACCGTCCATCCCATTCGGTGATCAATCGAACATCTCTGTACTTTCGCACGTTTTCCATAGTTTTGCCAAAAACTGCGTTGTTCATTAGCTTGTAAATATTTTTCTCAAATTCGTTGTCAGATTTTTTTCGCAAATCGGTATTTAAATCTATATATTTTTTCAGCCACGGAGTTTGCTTGAATTTGAGAACTCTATGAATTTTGAGTAATTTTAAACCTAATTGTAAACATTGTTTCAGAACGCGGTAGTGAACAACGTAGTTTTTCTTGGAAAATAGCGTGGGTGTCAATTTTGGCTGTTTATTGGTCGAAATCGGAGGTACATAGTGCTCCGGACACAATGGTAAATCCTTATGAGTTTCATGCAGTTCCGCAGGATATTCCAAATCTACCTCCAGCACGTAACCAAACTCTGCATCGTCCGAGATGGTAAGAACGTCGCATTGTCTGAAGTCTGATACCCATTCGAAGGAACTGTATGGCAGAGCAAAGCTCATAGCTGCACCGTACAAATTATTAACGTCAAAGTACATGAGATAAGATTCTTCGATCTCAGGATCGAATTTCTCTCTCATGTACCTGTTGTTGGCCTTTGCGTATCTGTTCGAACACTGTGATACACCACCACGAATACCTTTTTCGATAAACATAACCATGTCTATGTCGGTGAGAAGCTCGAGTTCGATGCCTGTACATTTTAACATTGCATCAAACGACAGACCGGGCGCTGTGTAGTAATGTAACGGGTCCAGTTTGTACGTCGTCCAACAGCTCTGTCGAAAATTTTGAAAAACGTCAGCCAGTAAAAACACGTCCGTCTGTAAATACAAGTCCGAATACTCTCCCAAAGTTTGGACGTTAAAAGTTTGCCATATGTCGCACGCATGCGCGTAATCGTCGTCTGATATATTCCGGTCGTTCAATTTTGAATAAAACTGTTCTTTGGCTGGTAAATGTTTCTCCTCGAGCTTCTCCCAACTGTCTATGTATTCGTACGGGAAGACACCTTTCCTAGTCAATAACCGAAATTTGTTCAAGCTACTGCAGAATTTACGTGTTATTGTTTTTCGGCAATTGTCCAGATACGATGATAATTTATCGAGACTACTGGGCATGAAACGGTACGAATCTATGAATCTAAACTTTATATCTGTCCCCTTAACGAATTTAGTGAAGGAAATGTACTTTTCTTTGTTTACGGGTAGAAGCTCAGTTGTGCCCTCGAACGATGTAGCCAGTGCTTTGATCAGGAAATGTGAATCGTAACCCGACAGATTGTGGAATATCACTGGGATGGTGTGCGAATTTTGGTAATTTAGATTACAGCTGCGGTGAGCAGCACCACGGTACTTTCCTGTGAAATGACAGTGATCTCGATGTTTCACGTCTGTGAGCGTAAACGGTTTTTCACAAATATGACAGACCGCCGACAAATCAAATTCGTTGATCTGATTGAAATTTAGTGGTTCCATCGGTACAACAGTCTTGTAGTATCCCTCTAACGAAAGTGCCAATTCCTTTAACTCGTAATTTTGAATTTTGAAAGCGAATCGTCAAACGCGCAATGCAGATAGTAAGCTATACTATACGGAAGATGCTTCTGATAAATTGTTCTATTTTCCCCAAAACTTTCATGTGTGGGTTGCAGTAAACATTCGAGATCCGCGTAAATGCAGAATGGAACGGTTTCTTTGTGCTTGAAATTTTTGAATTTCAGTATTTTTTCCTCATCTGTAGGTAGAATAACTTTGGTTTTGTTTAAATTCATGCAATCAGCTCGGTGCTTCAACAAACATCTTTCGAAATTGAAATGAGACAGACACCTATCGCACAACCAAGTTTGACGTTTATGCTTGGAAATTTGAGAACTTGTTAATCGAGACAGATTTCGAATACATGTAAAATGGAAGATTCTATTTTTTTCATAATTTACCATTTCATTGTCATCGTCATCGTCAGTGGTTTCAGTTTCTATCGCCAAAAGATGAATTACAGGTTTATCAGACTTATTCTGACTCAGGTGAATCGGTACTACTTCACTTTTTTTCCGATCACCTTGGTCTATACCATAAACGTTAATTGAAAGGCCGTTAAGCTTCTCAAATTTTGAAATGGTGTTTTTGTCTAGAGACATAGGAAACGTTATACCATCATACCGTAGCACTGAGCTGAAATGTGGATACGAAGTAATTTTATTGGGATTTTTGTTGTTGGCTGGGAACAGAGCTGCGGTGACCGACCAGAGGAAGCAATACGAGTCGCTGTTACGGATGTTGACGACAGCCTTCTTATCTTGAATATCTTTGGGTAGTGGTGTGTATGTGAAGACACCGCCTCGTAGTGGCACGTACTTGTTGATATTCACAGTCAAATTGATTATTTCGGTCAGCGACCAGCCCGAATCCTTTTCCTGGAAATCTTCCACCTTTTTTAACAAACGCTCCGTCGCGTTTTCGATGAACCATTCGCTGATATCCGTTGTCTGGAGGATGATTTCATTTCTCGTATTAAAAAATTTGATCTCTTCCACCGTGCGATCAACTTTTCTGAGTTCAAATTTACAAGCCAGGATAACGTTGGCTTTCAAGCTCCCGTCTTTCTTCAGAGCGTTTTTCAGTCTCGTCACAGCTAGTACCTTTGCGTCTTCTAGAAATCTCTCCACATCTTTATGCTTCAAATTGACGATGGATCCAGTTCGAATTCTACTCTCGAAAGCTGATTCCAAATCTTCCCACCGTACTCGATCGCTTCTTCGTCGGCTTCGTAATCCGTCACCCACTTTCTGCAATTGTTGAAATTTGACTGTCAACGATTTCAGAATTCCGATTGTAGTCAAAATTCTTGTCTTCTCCCCGATCGTTGAGGCGTTGTTGCGTAAGATTTCATTCAAAAGCCTGATATTTTGGGTTCCGAGTCGAATCCATTTCGTAATCTCTGCCGGCGACGATTTTTCCGATAAAATCTTGAACGCCGATTCCATAATATCGATCAATCTCAAACACTTCGCGGATTCCATCTTGAGCTCTTTCCTTACGTATGCTTGACAGGTTGTGACGTAATGATCGTTTGCAGTGATGAGCGTCCTTTTTATAGGGCAGCTGTACGGATGCGCGCGCACCTTTTGGCATTCCAAGAGCGATAGTAACCCGACACCGCAGGCTCTGTACCGCGACTAATTCTCGGAACCATTAATTTTGGAATGTCACGTGGTTGATAAGGTGGGAAAGGAATGTGAGGTGGTTGATGTTACACATCAGCAGTCCTACCGTGGGAAAGGAATGTGAGGTGGTTCATGTTACACATCAGCAAATTCTCGGAACCATTAATTTTGGAATGTGACGTGGTTGATAAGGTGGTTAGACAAAACAATGCGTTCGACAAGTTTCGACGGCGAGCGGTATGCGGTCAAAGGATTTCGGTGCGACGTTGAGACAAACAATTCTCGGAACCATTAATTTTGGAATGTCACGTGGTTGATAAGGTGGGAAAGGAATGTGAGGTGGTTGATAAGGTGGAAAAGGAATGTGAGGTGGTTGACGTTACACGTCAAAGGGTTTGAGTCTGGGCTGCGCGGAGCGGCTCGGTCGGTAAAGAAGGTGTTTGGACGCAGAACCCGCCTTGGTCAACTACTGCCGTAGCCCCCCCCCTCCGTCGCCCAACTGACGACAGGTGCCCTCGCGAAGTCATCACCACGTCACTGCCAAGCTACAGGGTACACGAGACTGGTCAGCCAATCAACACCCCGCGACAGCGGAATCCAACGATAGCGATACGCTAGATTGTATGAATTGCGTAACGAGAACCCCAATGCGAGCGGGAAAATTTTGACTATGGATGGCGCCTATGTTCGGGGCATGTTCGAATTGCGGCTCCGATTAGCAGGACTCGTCACTTGCGTCCTGGCGACCGGTAGCGATAGTTGCGTGGCGAGGAAGTTGGAAAAAAAAGAAAAAGCAAAGATACTGTGTGTGCGTGATGGCTGAGATGGGCGTGAGAAAATTTCTGGTGTGGCTGCGGAGCGGTAAGCGCTTATAATTCTTTGCGGGCATATTTCGAGCGCAAGTTAAATTGGCACACCGATAAACGGTCGGTCCATGCAATCTTAGAGTTAGAGTAGCGCTCGAAATCTGTTTGCCGATCTCCTTGAGGATGACCGTAGCCTGAGTTTTCGCGATAACGCGTAGAGTCACGGTTTCGCGTGGGGAACAATTTCAGAGCGAAATTGAGTGCGGCCAAATTCCGCTGCACAGGGTCTCGTCGAGTCTGCGTACGTAAAAAGGGTGGTGAACTTAGAGGGAATAGAGACTAAGACTTGAGCTCGGATGCGTCATAATACACTATACACTCGCGCGATTAGAAAAGCTTTCTAGAGTGATTAATTTGGTCGCGATTAGCGCGTCGAGGCACGTCCTCTTTGATTTAGTTTATGAATTATTGTGCATCAGCAAAGTGGCGACTAGCGCCCGTAGAAATAAGATACCAGCTAGATTCAATCAGAATTGCGATTAGCGCGTCGAGTATGATCTAGATTACGTTTTTGTTTAGCGGTTTATAATTGACCGACGAGTAGCGTCGTAGTTGAGGCCGATCGCGGGCAGCGCGTCGAGTCCGATTTTGTTTTTGGTTTTTGCGAGTTAAGGTATTGTTAAGACGGCGACTAGCGCAAGAAGGCCGTAGAGGTCTCCTAGATTTGTTCATTTTTTTTTTATTTTTTTATTTTGTTTGTTTCTCCCTTTCTTATTTCTTTTGGATTAAATTTAACCCGTTGTATTTGGAATCGCGAAGGACGACTTGCGCAGTCGTATGATTATTTTTATTTTTAACTTTTTTTTTGTAACATCGCTAACGAAAAATATATTATTGGAATTTTATAGTGATTTGGCCAAACCACGCATTGGCTTACTTGTGTTACATCTCTCTCTACCCAAAATTTACCCCTCCCCTCTTCGCGGTACTGAGCTATCGAGCATATGGTCGCGATATTTCGCATTACCGATTTCGAGGCGTGTTAATCACGCCAGGCGCTCAACAAATCTCGCGGTATTGTTTTAGGTCCAGGGTACATCGTGGACGCCGATTTATTGTGTACGAGGTAAGTTCTCGGTCATTTTCTCCGAGTGATCGAGGTGCAGAAAAATCCACGTCACAAATCGACGCCCAACGTGGGGCCTTCGCGAAATTTCCGAGAAAGATAGTAGCGTTGCGCGTTTCGGAAATTTCGACTCAACGGCTAGCGCGCGCGGAACCAAACAACAGCGTTCGGAGAATTCGGGGGAGAGAGGTCGCGAGACACTTCGGTCAGGCGTGTTGACGTTTGGAGCACAGCGGGACAGGTGTGAATACGTAGCGAAGAAATAAAATTGTATACAAAGGGTGGCGAATAACATCGAAAAGTTGCGATTTACGACTCAGGTTACGAGTTGACGAATATACCGGGTGACTAGAAAGCACACCACGTATATTCATACGTCCCCCCTCTAATAATAGGAATAAAATCGCCTGCCGTTATCGCCTATCTCTTGATTGTGTCATATTTTATTTTTTTTTGTTATTATTTCTGATTTCGGATTTCTTTTTGTTTTTCCCTGTCTTCTGCGGTTTCGGAATTATTTTTTTGTTGTTTTTTTTGTTGTGTCTAACGACGGCTTTTAGCATTGCGGTCGAAGATTATTTTTTTTTGTTCGTTACTGGCGCGACAAAATATTTTTTTCCTTCTTTCTCTCTTTTCATTTCTTTTCTTTTTTTTGCTTTTTCTTTCAGCTCGTCTTTTGTTTTTGGTTTGTTGTTTTCTTTTGTGGTTTTGTTTAATTTTGTGTACCATATTTCCTTTGCTGGCGCTTTTGTTTCGCAAATAATGCTATCAGTAAAATATTAGCGGTGATTTCACTAATACGAGGGGTCCCTATTGGATACCCTTGCTTGCGCTCAGACTCTACCTACGGCTTTTGTCTTTCGATCCGAACAGTTTGATTTTGCGTGCTTGTGCTTTCATCACTGTTCCTTCTTTTTTTTTGTGCGTGCTTTTACCTTCATTTCTGCTCTTCATTTTCGCGGGTGAAGTCAACATGGCGGAAGTACCCGTTGGCGCGTGGTTGTACGACATGACCAGCGATGAGCTCGAGTTGGCGTTAGTGACCGCGAGGGTAAATTCCACCAGTAGCCTACTGGTGCGTCGTGATCGGTACGTACGACGCCTCTTGCGCGAGCGCGGGGATTTGACGGTCACCTGGGAACCAGAGGACGAGGATGTCTTCGCGGGGTTGGCCGAATTAGCGATTGTTACGGAACCGGTGCGGGAACACCCCCGAAGGGCTAGCCATTCGCGGCTGTTAGAACCCGTGAATATTACCATCGCCACTCGGCTAACCACGGTAGCAACGACGAGTACGGTGGTGAGCGTAGCCGTCGCCTCGGCGGCTATCACCACCTCGGCGGTGTATGGTAGCGCCTCGCGACCGACCGCGTACCAGGTTCCGACGCAAATACCCTTCCACTCGATCCCGTTTTCACTGGCGAGCGGAGCCCAGGGGCACTGGGGAGAGGCCTCCCCAATCCAGGGGCACCGACATGGGCTCGAGGAACCCATCGTGGATTCCACCCGGTTGTTGGCGGGGGCACCAGCTCCGCGGGTCGAGTTCCGGTCGCTACCGGTCGATCCCGCCACAATCCCTCGCGATATGGCGAGCGCTGCCCGGCCGACCTGGGCCCGGGATTCAAACATCGAATCGCGTACCCGGGAAACAATCCGTGACATCCCAAGGGCCCTGCGAGGGTGGAACCTCAAGTTCTATGGGATTGGCGAGCCGAGTGTCGAGGATTTCTTGACGCGATTGGAGGAGTGGAGGAGTGGAGGAGTGGAGGAGTGGCGTAGCTTGTCGGAGTTGAGCGAGAACGAAGTGTTGAGTTCGCTCACGATGATCTTCTCGGGCGTGGCCTTGGAATGGTTGCGTTGCGAACGAGATAGCTGGGTCACGTACGAGTTTCGCGCGGCATTACGTTTGTGGTTCGGGGACGGGACAGTCGGAAGTCGCGTGGAGGACCAGGCTAGGTCACGAACTCAGGGACCAGTAGAGTCAGTTACGAAATATCTTTCCTGTGTTCGAGGGTTGTTGAGACGGATGCCGCTTCCGTACACTATGGAACAGCAACTGGACCTGGCTTTTAAGAACATGCGTCCCGAAATTCGCGAAGTCCTCCGTCGGAGGGAAATTCGTACGTGGAGCGAATTGATCTATCTCGCCACGGAGCGGGAACGAAACCTCGCGTTATCTCGCGAATACCGCGCCCCGCCCACGCCGAAAGAGTCCTTCATTAGTGAATTAGTGTGCCGGACCAAAACCGCGGTGACTCGAGGCGAACCTGGATTAGCCGCAATTACCGAAGCAGGGATCGAGCCAACAGTGGCGCAGATGATAGAGAAGCTGCTCGCGGCCCAGGTGAAAGGGCTCGAGGAGGAATTGTTGAAGGCAATGGCAGTGGCGACCCAGAGGGGTGAAGCGAGCGGCGCACAGCCAAGTGGCGGAAGCCCGGCTCCAACGAGGCGGACCTCGCCGAAGCGACCCGCGCGAGGACCAAGGAGGGGAGCGGCCCCCTCGGTTAACCAGGCGGCCCCTAGCGTGTCCCGGGCCGAACAATTTCGTGGCGACAAGGTGTGGGACGAAAAGTTATGTATGAATTGTCATCGTTCCGGTCACCGATTCAGCCCCTGTCCGGACCCATTGCGAATCTTTTGTTACTATTGCGGATACGACGACGTCTATTCGACGGATTGTCCGCGGTGTTCGGGAAACCAGGGAGGGCAGCCTCGCTAAGTGTCGGCGCGGCGCCCCGAGTGAAAGACATCACGGCCTTGCGTGGCGTCGAGCGGGAAATCGCGACGTGCTTTCCGATGCAGACCATGGAGTTCGGTCAACGCTGGTTTTTGCGGGTGTGTATCGGGGGCACATGGGCACATGGGTCAGTGCGTTGTTAGACGCCGGCTCATCGCGAACATTTCTCGGTACGATCGGACACCAAATTGCGTTGGAGTACGGGCGACCGGTAAAATCACCCAGCTGTTCGAGTGTCGTATTGGCGAATGGATCGGTAGAGTCAATAACCGGAGAAGTAGAGCTGCCGATAACGTTGCTGGGTGTCGCGCATAAAGCCCGCTGCACACGGGGCTTGTTTTGCTGATAGATCGCATGCGGTGCTCTATTAACTTGGAACCCGCCGATGACCAAATGAGATCAAAATTTGCTCAACATATTGTGCTCGTTTTGTGCTGTTTTGTACCGCAAAAAAAAAGTTTTGTACTATTAGTATTCTCAAAATATGCAAGAAATTAGGAGCGGGTTCCAACTTAATGTTAAGTTAGAACCCGCAAGGTTGGAAGACACTCAACATTATGTACTTGTTTTGTGCTATTTTGTGCCACTCAAATAACGTTTTGTACCCTCGTCATTACCGAGATATATGCCTCCGACGAGGTATGCAAACGGCCCAACGAGTTCGGGTGGTACGGAACTTGAAGCATTCGTTTTGTGCTATTTTGTGCCACCCAAATGACGTTTTGTACCCTCGTCATTAACGAGATATATGCCTCCGACGAGGTATGCAAACGGCCTAACGAGTTCGGGTGGTACGGAACTTGAGGCATTTGTTTTGTGCTACTTTGTGCCTCCCAAATAACGTTTTGTACCCTCGTCATTACCGAGATATATGCCTCCGACGAGGTATGCAAACGGCCCAACGAGTTCGGGTGGTACGGAACTTGAGGCATTCGTTTTGTTCTACTTTGTGCCACCCAAATAACGCTTTGTATCCTCGTCATTAGCGAGACATATGATGTAATTACTTCACGCCAATGCATAAACGGAGCCCGCAGACCTGTATGAATTGTTTCATTTTTCTTCGGGTATGTGTCGCAAAGATCAAGCTTTGTGCTAAAAAAGGCGGAAAAAGACGAAAAGAGGCGAGATGTCAACCCCCAGAATCGAACTGTCACAACTCAGAAAGACCTCGTTTCTTCAAAACTGCCATAAATATATCCACCATCAAATGAAACCGACCAATGAATACCGCAGATTGATCATGACAATGTCTGTTGATGGTAACAGTATAATGATGAATGTTGCCAACCATGTTTTGTTCACGCGATAAATCTGAGTTTAGGCCTCTACACCGATGGCAAGGTAATGGTTATCGTAGAGGTTTTTTTTGTTTTTACTTAATTTTTGTTTGTTTTTTTTTTTTTTTGCAATTTAAAATTTTTTTTTATTTTTTTAATGTATTTTTTCAATTTGTTTTTCATCATTTTTTTATTATTATTTTCTCCGATCATTTTTTATTATTGTTTTTTTTCTAATCTGTTTTTCAATCTTTTTTTTTATTTATTTTAATTATAATTTTTTTTTTTAAGTTCCGAATTTTCCCAAAATTATATTCATTTTTTTTTTTTACGGTATCGTAATTTTTTTAAGATATTTTTTTTTCTTGCAACAAAAATGTACTTTCAGTTTGTGTCCTTTAGAAAATATTTTTTTAGTATTCCATATGTAATATAATGTGGAAGATGATACGTACTTTACCTGATCAATTCAGTCGGTACATGTATATGTATGTATAATATTGAATACGAGGTCGAATACTGATAATATTCATATAGTTGAAATAATAATAATATTAAAATACAGTGAATCTGTTACCTTTTATGGTGTTGAGTTTTTTGCAGTTCGATTTCTCTCGAACTCTTACATGTATTACTTTGTGCTCACCATCGGGTCTGTGTGCATTTTTCATGTTATTGTTTGTACGTTGTCGCATTTATTTCGGTACGTTGTATTGTGCATAACATATTTATTGACTCATAAACATTGTTCAAGGCCTCGTGTGGTGTGAAGATTTTACGTGTCTTGGATGTGTCCTCACACTCGTATTTATCAGATTTTTTGTTCAATTACTTCAGGCATTCCTTCAGTGTTGAATTTAAATCTCCATTTTTTTTTCACTGTCTCGTTTCGCTTTTGATATAACAGCTCAGTGTAGATTTTAGCTCCTCATATGGTGTAGACGATTGCATGACAAAGGACGTCTGCATTTTGATTACAAGAAGATTTTTTAGTCTCCAGGTCGTTGTATCTTTCCCAAGTACCGTCATGACGTCTGCAAAGGGCGATGTAATGCCCGACAGCCCCGAGAGGCATAGAAGCCTCATCTTCGTTTTGATGGCCTGGTAGAAACTGTATTACACCTCTCAAATAGAATAACGTGCTTTGAATTTCTATGTGATGCGGTATGCTAGACAATTGCAGCACGCCTTCTACAAGTAGATGTTTTTTCTTTTGATCGGACGTTAAAATCTCTACAAACAAATGTTTGCCGTTAATGACAGTTTTACTTGTTCGGAAACCATCACAGACTGACCTATTTTCGGTGCCCCTCAAACCGCAGCTGGTACATCTATCAGCGATCTGTTCCGATATTAATCTCTGAAGTTCATCGATGGATCCATCCTTGGCAGAGACAGTGATGATAGGTCTTTCGTACACTCTAACCGCATTGGGACATTCCGTGTTAGAGCACTGGTTTGTTTCCTTAGCGCTAGAATGACCTTTCATTACATGTGACAACAATTTTGACACTGGCATATCGCACTTCATTTGCATCAGTCCACTTGGTAGCCTAACGGAACGACAAAGCGGGAATAGTATTTTCGCTCGAAGCTTGTACGTAGTAGCAGATATACCTTTTTGTACGATATCAGCGGCAAGTTTTCCAATGGCATAGTTCGTTGCGCTATCGACGTATTTTTTGTACGGATCACTGTCACAATACGTGGTACAAAAGATCTGTGTGGATGAATCGAATGAACATGTATTTGATAACAGAGTTTTCTTCCCGCCCCGCATAACTGGCTGCAGAGTACGGTCGTGGCCAATTTTCAAAATTCCAATTGGAACAACGGGTTTAACTTGAGAGAGATCGACGTGAAGCCATTCAGAATTCGGCTCGAGATACGATTTACGCTTTCGCTTTGTCTTTTCTTCGCCTAAATTGCGCCAGTTTTCAATTTCGGACATCTCTAATCTACGATCAACTAACGGGTCTAGCTCGTTTCGAATAAGTTTTGACGCTACAACCGTACCGTTTACGAGAGGAGAGATTTCAACCGATTTATCACACGGAGGAAAATCGTCTGTATTATCGAACTCATCATTGGACTTAAGCGTTGAAGTTGCATCTATTTCGATGTCGGAATTTGTATATTCCTCATTGCTAATAGAATATTCTTCAACATCTGTGCCATATCGTGGTGCGTCGTCCTCTTCCTGCACGAAATTTGCTGCAGCAAGTTTCATGGAGCCTTCGATTGATTTGATATGATGAAGCATGAAATCATCAACGCGTAAGGGCAGAGTCATATGTTGGAAAACTCTGTTTTTGATATCGTTGAAATTCGATTCTACCGAAGCGCTGGAGGCCGTTGGGTTTCCGTAACCATAATAGGGTACCATAATGGCAGTAAATACGGGAATCAAATGTGCTACTTGCAAAATATCGTCAACAAGTTTGGGTAATGCTTGTTGGTTCCCCCTTGTCCCAGTGTCACTTTTACTCTTAACATTTCTGACGATTTCCTGTACCCGAGCGGTGAATGAATTCCCCGGGCACATTTCAATGTCCGAGATATCACAGATTTGAGTTTCTTCTTCTGTAAAATTCTCATTATCTGCCGAATTAATCCCACCTATCCTTTTAAGAAGGGCATTCTTGCTAACTTCGCAAGGTGTGGGCAGACCTGTGTTTTCATCTACCTCGGTAGCATTGCAAGCAACAGTAATAATATCTGACAATATTCTAAAAAGGTCATTAACGTCTTCCGATTGTATAACTTGACCCAAACTTCTTAAGTAAAATTGTCGGGTTCGTCGGAGCTGCCCACGCAAACTTGACCACATTGTCATCATTTTAACAACGTGAGCTACATCATTTCTAAGAAAACACGCTGGTAGATTAGGAGCCATACAATCCTCGCGACGAAGGATTTTAGCACATTCGTGTAAATAAGCATTCAGCGATGGAAATGTTGTGAACGCTTGAATACAAGCTGACATCAAAGCTTTAGACATGTCGACTACGATCTCACGAGGTGTCGGAACCCCGTCACGTTGCCACATAGACAACCAGTGCCGGATAGATTCTGTATCATGTCGCTCTGAGAGCATGGAACACACGGGGTAAATTTTGCGCGATGTTTTGCAGCATTTACAATTTTTCTCAAGGTCACATTTTTTGACTTTCGCATTCCCATTCCGAGTTTTGATTTTACTTTCATTGTATTAGCTACTGCCCAAGCGGCTGCCTTCTCACCCAAATTTGCGTCCTTTGCGAGAACCCGTTTCCAAGCTTTCTCAGCCAACACCCTATCAGCCTCGTTTCTAACCTCAAGGTTCTCACGATTTTTCGAATACGCTATATCGTGTTCCTGACACGCTGCATCGAGAGGGTTGATACCGGAATCGCCTCTCGCGAGTCTTTTCGTCAACTTCGTACCGGGACCGCAGTATTGGTAACCGGGAACATGTAACTCGATCGGAAGTTTGTTGATGATTCTATTCACCAGACCCTTGCCACGATGTTGCCGCCTGCTGCTGCTTCGTTTACCTCTGTACGCGATCATGTTCGTGCGTTGACTGAAGAAAAGTGCTTTAAAACGGGGTATTTATAGCAAATCCGATCAGTCATGTCCGAGATGCGATTTGAGAAACAACCTACCAAGCTTCCCGTGATGAATTTTGACAAACTTTCGGAGCGAAATGTCGAAAAGCACAAACGGCACGGTGAATTACTCCCGAACAGTGTACGTGCGATATTCTGTGGACCGTCGAATTGTGGTAAAACTAATGCGTTGCTCACACTTATAACCTATCCCAACGGACTCAGATTTGAAAATATCTACATCCACTCGAAATCTCTCAACCAACCTAAATACCGATTGTTGAAGCAATTGCTGGACCATGTTGAGAGTACGGAGTATTTTGCGTTTACCGAGCGTGAGCAAGTGATTCCACCGGAAGAAGCACGGCCCAACTCAATAATCATATTTGACGATGTAGCGTGCGAGAAGCAGGACAATATTAGAGCCTACTTTTGCATGGGTAGACATCACGACGTTGACTGTTTCTATCTCTGTCAGACGTACGCGCGTATTCCCAAACATCTCGTGCGCGACAACGTAAACTTACTCGTGTTATTCAAACAAGACGATATGAACCCGAGACACGTATACAACGATCATGTGAACACCGATATGTCTTACACAGAGTTTGAAAGTGTGTGCTCTGCATGCTGGAACGGTGTGAAGTACGGGTTTCTGGTGATCGACAAAGACAGTGAGCTCAACGAAGGACGATACAGGAGGGGATTCGATTCTGTTGTTAGCCTGGAAAAGGAATAAAATTTACCGTTTTCGAGCGAGAGACGCAGTAGCGCTGCAGACTCAGTTGCGTCCACATGCAGAGCTCTGAAATTTCCGAGCAAAAAGATGTCCTACATCAGATCGCTCAAGCAAGTGCTGCGATCCGTCGAAAACACAGATTGCTCAAGTCGGGCAGGGAATCTACGACTCAGAAATTGAGTGACGTTTTCAAACCAGTAGTGACTCCGTTGCTAGAACTGGTGAATGTTACAAAAGACACCAAACCTGTCAAACAAGAGGTGGAAGAAATTAAAGAAGAAATAAAGGAGATGAAAAATGAAACGAAAAATGAAACTGTCTCGGAAATGGACGATTCCTTTGCTTCGGCGGGGGATGAAACAGTCGTAGAAACACCGGTCGAGGACGAGTATTTTGCACTGATGAGAGATGCGAAGACAAAAGGCGAATTGGACAACGTGTACGGTGTACGCAACCTCTCAAACGGACTGATGATTGGTGATTCGTTGATATCTTTTGAGAGTGACTACGTTCGTATTGGCGACACGCGTTACCCGAAAGCGAAGGGTTTGCTGGAACTTTTGTTCAAAAAGAAGCCCGACGGTTCTTCTGTGAGCGCCGGAGATCGGGAAAATTTTAAAAACATAATCCTCGCAACGAACGCGCATAAGAAGTATTACTCATCCGACGGGGCTGTTCGAAACGATAACAGTTACAAATTTAGAAATGTCATTGCCGAATTAATGGATTATTCTCCGTCACCTCGTCGAAAGGGTAAAGGTCTACTTCCGCAAGCTATGATCACTCGACAAGGTGTTGAAACGGAATACGTCTTCTGGGATGATCCAAACGAGTTGGTGGAGCGTCTTCGTTTACTCCTGGCATCTCAGGCAGCGGGAAATTCGAGTCACAATAACGAAATAATCTCCATTATCGAAGAGCTACGCGAAGCAGGAATCATTTATTAAGCAGCTCCCGTCATTTTTGCATTCATTACCGAGATGAGCGTCGACGTGTTTGGACGTCAGCTGAATGAAAACACGACCGCGAGCACTCGCGGTCCTCCGGGTGTCGGGTTTCAAATAACAGCGGACGGGCATTACGATATACGGAACAAGAGATTGTGCAACGTCGCGGATCCCGCAGAGCCGAACAATGCTGTAACTTTAAAAACTTTGAGACGAAAATTCAGCGTGCTGCAAAAACGAATCGACAACCTCGATCAAATTATCAAAGCTTTGGAGATCACCACGGAGAAAGCCTTGGATACCTTCTACACAGACTTTAAAACAGGCAGAGACTTGTCGATTCGAAACGCGGAAATCATTTCCAAATTGGACACCAGACTAATAGCGTTGAAATATGAACGAGGAAAAGCAAGCACTGGTGACGGAACTGCATAAGCCTGCACGCCGGAATTACCCGCGTCGACGTGTGGACGTGCGCGGCATCGACGAGACCTGGCAGGCGGATCTTGTTGATATGACGTCGTACGCTGGGCAAAACAAAGGCTACAAGTACATGCTCACAGTCATTGATATCTTTTCAAAGTATGCGTGGGCTGTACCGATAAAGAGCAAGTCTGGAGATGATGTTACGAAGGCAATGGAATCTGTGCTTGTCCAAGGACGGGTACCGAAAAATTTACACGTCGACAGAGGAACGGAATTTTACAACTCGAAATTCGAATCGCTTACGACACGCTACGGAATCAAACTTTACTCCACGTACAGTAATTTGAAGGCTTCGATCTGTGAACGTTTCAATCGCACGCTGAAAGGTGAAATGTGGACACGGTTCAGCATGCAAGGAAGCTACAAGTGGCTCGATATCTTATCCGATTTGGTTTCGGCTTACAACAACGTCAAACACCGAACCATAAGAATGAAACCGTCGGATGTCACCGTTGCAAACGAGAGGCTGTTGTTACGTCAGGCGTACGGAGGGCTTCGAGCGATACCTACCGTATCGGCAAAGTTCAAATCCGGCGACAAAGTTCGAATCAGCAAATTCAAAAATGTTTTCGAGAAAGGTTACACTCCCAATTGGACGACCGAAATATTCACGATAAGTCGAGTGGAAAATACTCATCCTGTGACGTACAAGCTCAAAGACTACCGAGATCAACCCATCGCTGGTGGTTTCTACGAACAAGAGCTCCTCAAGGTTGAG
Organism: Neodiprion fabricii; assembly: GCF_021155785.1. Classification (NCBI taxonomy): domain Eukaryota; kingdom Metazoa; phylum Arthropoda; class Insecta; order Hymenoptera; family Diprionidae; genus Neodiprion; species Neodiprion fabricii. Next base: position 12,088,779 of record NC_060242.1, on the reverse strand, counting down.
CATCCGGATATCTATCTGGTGGAGAAGGTGCTCAAGAAGCGTGGAAGAAAAATATACGTTAAATGGTTAGGTTTTGACAATACACACAACAGTTGGATAAACGAATCGGACATGTAACATTTTAATAAATGAATTTTTTTTTTTGTAAAAACGTATGTCCCTCTTTATTTTATATCCGATACACAACAAGTATGCGTCTTTTTAGACAATCGACAGACATGGTACAGTTATAAAGCTAAGGTGTAGGCTTGTAGCCCCACGGAAGCGTGTCGGTTGTATTTTGAAACACGATCCGCTTGTCGTCGTTCCAGCTCAGTGCTACTTTCTGCTGTTCTACGGTGTATACCTCGTGCTTTCGACTCATGATCAAATGCTGATTTGAGGATAGATTTTCACGTTTCAACGCACAGTCCAAATAATCGTTAAAGGTTATTTTTCTTAACGCTGATCCTCTGACACCTTTGGCACGTTTAGTGTCTGTCTCATCTCCCATCACTCGGAACGCGTACAGTTTAGCTCGTAACCCTACAAATTCGAGCATGATTTTGCCGTTGTTCTCGTCTTTCATCAAACCGAGAACTTTTTTGTTCGCTAGAGGCATTCCATAAGCGTTGTCAAGAGGATAATCCGACGTGTCAAATTTATGCAAGTCCTCCTTCATATGTTCGTATATGTCGGGGACGGTAAAATTGTAAATCAAACTGTCTGTATCTGTGTACATTAATTTTGCTAAGTTGCCGAATTTCTGTTTAATATAATTATAATGGAAATCATAGATGTATGTTTTAGCCAGATCCATGATGGAGAAACCTGCATACAATGGTTTATTCAATATAACTTTTGTCTTATTCATTTCGACGATAACCATCTCTTTGTCGAACACGGTGCAGCTGTGAAGATTGGGTTTGGCTATGGTAGCTCTCGCACCGTACCGTCCATCCCATTCGGTGATCAATCGAACATCTCTGTACTTTCGCACGTTTTCCATAGTTTTGCCAAAAACTGCGTTGTTCATCAGCTTGTAAAAATTTTTCTCAAATTCGTTGTCAGATTTTTTTCGCAAATCGGTATTTAAATCTATATATTTTTTCAGCCACGGAGTTTGCTTGAATTTGAGAACTCTATGAATTTTGAGTAATTTTAAACCTAATTGTAAACATTGTTTCAAAACGCGGTAGTGAACAACGTAGTTTTTCTTGGAAAATAGCGTGGGCGTCAATTTTGGCTGTTTATTGGTCGAAATCGGAGGTACATAGTGCTCCGGACACAATGGTAAATCCTTATGAGTTTCATGCAGTTCCGCAGGATATTCCAAATCTACCTCCAGCACGTAACCAAACTCTGAATCGTCCGAGATGGTAAGAACGTCGCATTGTCTGAAGTCTGATACCCATTCGAAGGAACTGTATGGCAGAGCAAAGCTCATAGCTGCACCGTACAAATTATTAACGTCAAAGTACATGAGATAAGATTCTTCGATCTCAGGATCGAATTTCTCTCCCATGTACCTGTTGTTGGCCTTTGCATATCTGTTCGAACACTGTCATACACCACCACGAATACCTTTTTCGATAAACATAACCATGTCTATGTCGGTGAGAAGCTCGAGTTCGATGCCTGTACATTTCAACATTGCATCAAACGACAGACCGGGCGCTGTGTAGTAATGTAACGGGTCCAGTTTGTACGTCGTCCAACAGCTCTGTCGAAAATTTTGAAAAACGTCAGCCAGTAAAAACACGTCCGTCTGTAAATACAAGTCCGAATACTCTCCCAAAGTTTGGACGTTAAAAGTTTGCCATACGTCGCACGCATGCGCGTAATCGTCGTCTGATATATTCCGGTCGTTCAATTTTGAATGAAACTGTTCTTTGGCTGGTAAATGTTTCTCCTCGAGCTTCTCCCAACTGTCTATGTATTCGTACGGGAAGACACTTTTCCTAGTCAATAACCGAAATTTGTTCAAGCTACTGCAGAATTTACGTGTTATTGTTTTTCGGCAATCGTCCAGATACGATGATAATTTATCGAGGCTGCTAGGCATGAAACGGTACGAATCTATGAAACGGAACGTTACATCCGTTCCCCTAACGAATTTAGTAAAAGAAATGTACTTTTCTTTGTTGACAGGTAATAGTTTAACAGTACCTTCGAATGACGTACCCAGGGCTTTGATCAGAAAATGCGAATCGTAACCCGAAAGATTGTGGAATATCACTGGGATGGTGTGCGAATTTTGGTAATTTAGATTACAGCTGCGGTGAGCAGCACCACGGTACTTTCCTGTGAAATGACAGTGATCCCGATGTTTCACGTCTGTGAGCGTAAACGGTTTTTCACAAATATGACAGACCGCCGACAAATCAAATTCGTTGATCTGATTGAAATTTAGTGGCTCCATCGGTACAACAGTCTTGTAGTATCCCTCTAACGAAAGTGCCAATTCCTTTAACTCGTTTACAAACCATTGGATGCAAGTTTCTCCACGATTAATTTTGAATTTTGAAAGCGAATCGTCAAACGCGCAATGCAGATAGTAAGCTATACTATACGGAAGATGCTTCTGATAAATTATTCTATTTTCCCCAAAACTTTCATGTGTGGGTTGCAGTCAACATTCGAGATCCGCGTAAATGCAGAATGGAACGGTTTCTTTGTGCTTGAAATTTTTGAATTTCAGTATTTTTTCCTCATCTGTAGGTAGAATAACTTTGGTTTTGTTTAAATTCATGCAATCAGCTCGGTGCTTCAACAAACATCTTTCGAAATTGAAATGAGACAGACACCTATCGCACAACCACGTCTGATGTGCGCGTTTGGAAATTTGAGAACTTGTCAATCGAGACAGATTTCGAATACAAGTGAAATGAAAGATTCTATTTCTTTCATAATATACCATTTCATCATCATCGTCATCGTCAGTGGTTTCAGTTTCTATCGCCAAAAGATAAATTACAGGTTCATCAGACTCGTTCTGACTCAGGTGAATCGGTACTATTTCACTTTTTTTCCGATCACCTTGGTCTATACCATAAACGTTAATTGAAAGTTTGTTGAGTTTCTCAAATTTTGAAATGGTGTTTTTGTCTAGAGACATAGGAAACGTTATACCATCATACCGTAGCACTGAGCTGAAATGTGGGTACGAGCTGGTCGCGTTAGGATGGTTGTTGTCGGCTGGGAACAGAGCTGCGGTGACCGACCAGAGGAAGCAATACGAGTCGTTGTTTCTGATGTTTATTTTTTATGCGAAGACACCGCCTCGTAGTGGCACGTACTTGTTGATATTCACAGTCAAATTGATTATTTCGGTCAGCGACCAGCCCGAATCCTTTTCCTGGAAATCTTCCACCTTTTTCAACAAACGCTCCGTCGCGTTTTCGATGAACCATTCGCTGATATCCGTTGTCTGGAGGATGATTTCATTTCTCGTATTAAAAAATTTGATCTCTTCCACCGTGCGATCAACTTTTCTGAGTTCAAATTTACAAGCCAGGATAACGTTGGCTTTCAAGCTCCCGTCTTTCTTCAGAGCGTTTTTCAGTCTCGTCACAGCTAGTACCTTTGCGTCTTCTAGAAATCTCTCCACATCTTTATGCTTCAAATTGACGATGGATCCAGTTCGAATTCTCCTCTCGAAAGCTGATTCCAAATCTTCCCACCGTACTCGATCGCTTCTTCGCCGGCTTCGTAATCCGTCACCCACTTTCTGCAATTGTTGAAATTTGACTGTCAACGATTTCAGAATTCCAATTGTAGTCAAAATTCTTGTCTTCTCCCCAATCGTTGAGGCGTTGTTGCGTGAGATTCTATTCAAAAGCCTGATATTTTGGGTTCCGAGTCGAATCCATTTCGCAATCTCTGTCGGCGACGATTTTTCCGATAAAATCTTGAACGCCGATTCCATAATATCGATCAATCTCAAACACTTCGCGGATTCCATCTTGAGCTCTTTCCTCACGTATGCTTGACAGCTTGGTAATGATCGTTTGCTGTGATGAGCGTCCTTTTTATAAGGCAGCTGTACGGATGCGCGCGCACCTTTTGGCATTCCAAGAGCGATAGTAACCCAACATCGCAGGCTCTGTACCGCGACTATCGGCCGACCTTGGATATCAAACCGAGTGAGTGAAAAACAATTCTCGGAACTATTAATTTTGGAATGCCACGGGGCTGATAAGGTGGGAAAGGAATGTGAGGTGGATGACGTTACACGTCAGCAGTCCTACCGTGGGAAAGGAATTCGGAGTGGTTCATGGTACACATCAGCAGTCCTATGGTGGGACAGGCGAGCACTACAGACCTCCGGTCGGTAAGATTGTCGGTAAAACAGCACGATTTTGACCCTTGATCGATACAACTGCCGGTAAGATTGTAGGTAAAACAGCACGATTTTGACCCTTGATTGATACAACTGTCGGTAATTGACCTTCGGTACGTCAGACTGTGACGTCATCGCGGAAAAGGGTTTGAGTCTGGGCTGCGCGGAGCGGAAAAGGGTTTGAGTCTGGGGAGAATGTATAGGCGGACTGGTCGGCTCGGTCGGTAAGTGTCGGTAACCGGAATCTGCGTGTAGAACCGGCCTTGCTTATCTACTTGAGCCTATATTGATTATCTCTCGAAATTCTTTCGCAAGAATATAAGCAGCGCTTACCGCTCCACATCCAGGATACGAAGTCGCCAACTCCCTCGTGATCCTTGGCGGCCATCATCTTCGCAATACAACCTGACTCTTCCGCACAACTCACAAAACCCTCAATCATCAAACGCCACAAGACCTCCCTAATCCGTCACCAGAACTAGAGTGACCTCAGATGGCCGATCAGCCGCAACGCCGATCTCGTCACGCTAATCCTTCGTGTCGTCATCACCCTAAGAATGCGCGACAATCGATCGGGGATCTCAAATTTCGAGGATTGCGCAACTCGACGCGCACCTGTCGTCGCTACGCGGCGCAGAACTTGAGGCTAGATCGCGATGTCGTCTTCCGCGCAGCTCTACGGGGTCCTGGGGTTGGGCGGGGTGGTGCTCCCTCGTCGCTCGCTGGTCTCTCGCGGTTGCCTCGGTTGGGCGAAGGCAGGGTGAGCGGGGAGGCTGCGGCGCGTCGGCCGCCAGCGGGAATCCTGTCCGCCTTGGATTCCCGCGCTGCAGGGATCTGCGTTGTCTCCCCCTCCGCAGCCTCGGTATCCTTCCCGCGAGACCTCCGCGGTGTTGCCTTGCCTCGAAATATCTTCGGCGTCGGAGTTGGTCGCTGGCTAGTGGCTGGTGTACTCAAATAAAATGAAAACAAAAGCCTGCAATATCTTGTTCGTAATTCGCTATTTCGTCCCTGTCGAAGCCGGGGTGCGTGACTCCAGTTCTGGCGCTCTCTATGATTATTTCGCGACTCGATCTCCGAAACCCTTATTCCTGGATTCCGCCCAGGGTTCAGGGAGTACCTTGTAACGGGCAGGCCTAACCGAAATGCCACGTTACAATATATAGTTGGTACATATTTACCTACTACGTAAATTCCCACTTACTTTGACTACAGTCATAGCTGACCTATTACTGCATAACTAAAGCCGCGAACGACGCAATTCTACATACAATATCAAACACGAGTATACGAAAAAGAAAAAAATTGGCAGCTTGTCACGCAAGTTTCCCATAATCAATTCACTGCAATATTGAAGAAAACACGAAACTTTGTAACAAGCTTTATAGAAAATTAAACACCGGGTGGGAATGGAAGTGGCTTTCAGGAATGATTTGTAAAGCCATCATCGTTAGACAATCTGGATCATTTCTTCTCTTCAACGTCAAATGGGATGCAAACTTGAGAATTTGTGAACTCTGAATAAAATATGTATGTAAGACATTTCCTTTATCTTTCGTAGTTAGGGCGACTTTGTTGCCGATAAGGTACTCTGGTTGATGCTGGTAATAACTGAAATATATTTACACTATTTACACGTATTCAAGCGATTCAATAATTACAATGGAGGATTGTGCCCAGGTTTACCTGAATCAACAACAAGTACTTATTATAATTATTAATTTTGCTTAATTATACAGTTTAGCGCCAAGCGCTATTAGCCTTTCACGTTATCAGCGTGTTTCTGTCTGTATCAAGCAGTTTTGACTGTTCAGCGCGACCACCGCGTGTCTCGGGCTTGGTAGGTGTGCCGAGCGGACGAAATCTGACATGTCGCGCTGTAGTTTGGGCTAGTCTCAAACTTACATGTATTTTTTTCATATTTTTTCATCGAAATACTTACTGTAATTCATACAAACATAAAATAATACAACAAATAACGAAAATAGAACAAATATAGAAAACGTATGATTTCAGAAAAAAGGACAAGTCGTCAGCTGGAAGAAGGAAGGTGTTGTTTTGGCTTCGCCGAGAAAAAGGTGTTTTGGTTTCGATTTGAACAAATTGCAATGATGTTTGATGAGCGATTTTTTTCATAATTTTTAGTTGGTTACCCGCGCGAAAAATGAGAATTATCACTTCTATTATATGAAAAACACTTGGTTGAAAAACCATTTTCACGGCGAAGCCGAAACAACACCTTCCTCCCAGCTGATGAAGTCAGAAAATACAACACACAGGTGTAAAGAGTAAGGCAAAGATAGAATACATGAGCGAATAGTACGAGTGCGGATATGTGTACAGAGTTACATAATAAATAAGGCGTCTACAGGGACTGATATCTATAACAACTAGAGTAAATATATTTTTTCGAATTATATCGCTGTCAAAAAAAAAAAAAAAATTTAGTCAGCTTCTTTAACATATATGAGCAGCTTTGGTTTCACGCAGAAATTTCCTTCATGCAGAATCAGCACACGGTTGTGCTGTTTCCGAGAGAAGTCAGCACTGCCATCGATTTTTTTGAAAAATTCAGGTCCTGACAAATTTGGAAATTCCGTGGGTCAGAGCCATATCAAGCTGGAACCGCCACATTCGAAAATCAAAAATTTGCCTATGGAATAATTAAGGGCTAATCAAAGGCTAATTAAATGCTCTATTTTCGAATCAAAAGCTCCGCGTTTTTTGAAAGAAACCTGTGGCGGTACCAGCTTGACATAAACCTGGAACCTCCACACCGAAAAAAAAACGGAAAACAGGTGAAATTTCGGAACAGTGTGAGGGTCATAATTGAAGGCTAATTAAAGGCTCTTGAAATTCCTCATCTTTGAATTCGTTGCTCAGCGTTTTTCAAAAAAAACCTGTGGCGGTGCCAGCTCGAAATAAACCAGACTTGAAAAAAAACGGGAACGAGGTCGAATTTCGAAAAAGTGTGAGGGTCATGATTGAGGGCTAATTAAAGACTCCCGGAATAATCACCCGCTCGAATTAACTGCTTCACCTTCGAGGGGTGGAAACCACCAAGAAACTCGAAAAATCGGTATAACTCTTGGACGCAACAACTCACAGGGTCTGTAGAAGCGCCAAAATCACTCTTCAGTCACTGGCTTTCGATACACTGCCCTTACAAATCGAATGCTTCACAGTCCACTCACAAGGGTGTGATTGGCACAGGAATAACACGAATCAGCGGAGCAGTTGGATGGACCAGGAACCAGGATTTTCAATGCGAAAAAAATGCTCGTTCGCGTGAATTCGTTACGCAATTTTTGTGTCTTGTACTTTGATTTCAGCATCGTCACCAACGAACGTTATCTTAGCGCGGAATTACAGGTGAGTGATGGAGATTATTTTGCATGTACCTTTCTTCACACTATAAAAATTATACGTCACCGCCACCGTCGTCACCATCACAGGAACTCAGCCTTATCTTTTTTTTAGACACTATCTAGGAAGATAGACACAATGGTCTAAACTGTGCTACAGCCTTGAGAAAGTGAGTGCGTGATATAAAGAAAACTGTTACTCCAAATTTCAAATCTTCAGAAGCTGGCAATATTTTTTAAGGCTTGCGAGTCAACGATAGCCGGGTCGTTTTGGCAACATCAATTTAATTAATGAATCATCCGTGTAACATATAATAGGAATATGAACATCCTCCAACGCACCGCCATGACGAAGGCTTACGGGAGAGCTTGATTCAAGATAAAAAATTGACAAAAAAATAAAATTCATGGACACATATGCGAAAGTTTTTGTACACATTGATTGAAACATAAGAATTTCACAAAATATCTTCTTCCGCCTAAATTTCACGACAGAGCTCGTCTCCCACCCATATAAGCAGGCGTAAAAAAATCTTAGAAAATTTGTATTTCCAAGGATGAAATTAATTGCGATGCTTTTTTTTAGAACAATAAACGCAAAAAAAAATTGTGTTTCACCTATAAAATACAACGACGGTCGTCCAGGACTGTGAAACTGCGCTGGGCATGTGGCACGTGAGCGACGAGGCGACAACGCCGCACATCTCTACCTGCCTTAAAGACGATCGTTGTTGTTCTGAATTATTGGAAGACTATCAGAAAGTTGTTTTTTTCTTGTTATACATTTATTCAATAAATAAATTCAAATTCTGGGGGATAGTTGTAATAGATCTTTTACCGTAAGAACCGAGACTCAAATATACAGGTGAAATTCGCAAAATTCCACCACTCATGTGGGTGGAAGACGAGTTTTGTCGTAGAATTCCGGCGGAAGATGATATTTTTCAAGTTTTTTATGTTCGAATTAATGCGTACAATAAGTTTCGCGTATACGGCTATAAATAATATTTGTCAATTTTTTAGCTGTAATCGTAACCCTCCCTGTAACTCCCCGTCGTGGGGGTGCGTTGGAGGTTGTTCATATTACTATCAGGGTAGAGACCTTACGCGGATCTCAGGGTGTGCATAAGGCATTTATACAGCGATAAAGAAATAAAAATAAAAAAAAAAAGGTAGCGACAGACCGAGAAAACCGGGAATAGTCAAGGAATATCATCTATCTGGAAAAGTCAGATAATTATGATGAACTATAGGGAAAAACGTACTTTTTTCGTGAATCCTTTTGCAAACTTCTGCAGCAAGCCTTCCTAACTTCAGTTCAGCTAACTTTCAGAAATGGTATCGTTGAATTTCTAATCAGTTGTGTGAAACAGAGAATTACTATTTGTTTTTTAGATCCAAATTTATGTATTTAAGGTACACAACTTTGAGAGCTTTTGGTCGTCAAAACTGCTCACCATTATCTAAGTTTCGTGTTATAAAGTTCGGAAATTCTGCATCTTTTGACGGGAAAAGTCAAGGATGTTCATCTGAGACTAACTATTGACGGCTGCTGGTTATACTCGTCAATTTTGGAACAAAAGTGTGACTTATGAGTACTCAGCAATGTCCACGGTCACTTACAAAGCTGCAGCCACCACTGCTTACGGGGTGGCAGGTAAACATTTTCAAACATTCAAAATACGTAATCAAATTGTTCTTCATTATGAAAGTTATGTCCAGCCTTGAAAACGTATGTCTGGCTTGAAAAAAGATACGCTTGGTTACTAAAAAAATCTATGTCCGGCCAAATGTAGCTCCGAGTCCGGCTTTTGTATTATGGGGTTGGCAACCCTACGTGCGAGTCGCCTTTGGGCTTTGGCGAGAGCTGAGCTAGGTGCGCGCACTAGACCGCTCTCGCAAACAAAAGGTCCGGCAACACGTGTCGAGCACGCCGCCACGCCGGTGAGACAAAATGTCGGTTCGGCAAGAACAGTGAGAACCCTGCCAGTTGCTCGTAGTGAATAGAGCGGTCGGGTCGATTCCGGGAAACGTTATACACCTGTGAGATCGTTTGAAACGTCTTGGTGGTACAATTGAATCGATAAAATCACGGATTTCTTAACTGCATTCGCCCACGTAGTAACATTCTCCGGACATCATTCGTACTCTCGCAGGGGGATATTTATTTGTTACCCCCGGGGGGTTATTTCGGTGATTGATCCTGCGTGTGAGTGAAAAACATTTAGTGAAACGTATTGTGAGTCAACGAAAGTAAGGCTTCAAAGACCGACGCAGAGTGCTGAGCTGTATTGAAGGTAAAGTAAACAAAGAGTTCTGTTATGAAGGATTAGTGAAGTGAATGTGCGTCCCAAATTTCAGCTGAGAATATTCAAAACTGAAGGACGGAAGGATAAATCGAGTAAATCCTGGTGGAAGTGAAAGTATAGGAAGATTGATAAATAGAAGGGCTACAATATCGAATGTTTAAAAAAGCACAAATATCTATTGTAGAATTTAAAAAATGTGGAAAATCCAATCATGGAGAATTGAAAGAATCAAAAGAACAGAATCTAGAATGTCAAAATGTACAATCGACAGAATTCGTCTCGATCATAAAAAATCATGCCCAGATTCTTGAGCTTGCTTTCTATCTTTTGATCTTTCTATATTTTGTCTCTGTATTTCGACTTTCTATATTTTCAATTTTATATGTTGTGACGTGGATTTTTCTGCACCTCGATCACTCGGAGAAAAATGACCGAGAACTTACCTCGTACACAATAAATCGGCGTCCACGATGTACCCTGGACCTAAAACAATACCGCGAGATTTGTTGGGCGCCTGGCGTGATTAACACGCCTCGAAATCGGTAATGCGAAATATCGCGACCATATACTCGATAGCTCAGTACCGCGAAGAGGGGAGGGGTAAATTTTGGGTAGAGAGAGATGTAACACAAGTAAGCCAATGCGTGGTTCGGCCAAATCACTATAAAATTCCAATAATATATTTCTCGTTAGCGATGTTACAAAAAAAATTAAAACTAAAAATAATCATACGACTGCGCAAGTCGTCCTTCGCAATTCCAAATACAACGGGTTAAATTTAATCCAAAAGAAATAAGAAAGGGAGAAACAAACAAAATAAAAAAAAATGACTAAATCTAGGAGACCTCTACGGCCTTCTTGCGCTAGTCGCCGTCTTAACAATACCTTAACTCGCAAAAACAAAAAACAAAATCGGACTCGATGCGCTGCCCGCGATCGGCCTCAACTCCGACGCTACTCGTCACTTAATTATAAACCGCTAAACAAAACGTAATCTAGATCATACTCGACGCGCTAATCGCAATTGTGATTCAATCTAACTAATATCTTATTTCTACGGGCGCTAGTCACCACCTTGCTGATGCACAATAATTCATAAACTAAATCAAAAAGACGTGACTCGACGCGCTAATCGCGACCAAATCAATCACTCTAGAAAGCTTTTCTAATCGCGCGAAAGTATAACGTATTATGACGCATCCGAGCTCCAGTCGTAGTCTCTATTCCCCCAAAGTTCACCACCCTTTTTACGTACGCAGACTCGACGAGACCCTGTGCAGCGGAATTTGGCCGCACTCAATTTCACTCCGAAATTGTTCCCCACGCGAAACCGTGACTCGACGCGAGACTTTACAGGGATCCCCTTGACTCTACACGTTATCGCGAAAACTCAGGCTACGGTCATCCTCAAGGAGATCGGCAAACAGATTTCGAGCGCTACTCTAACTCTAAGATTACGTGGGCCGACCGTCTATCGGTGTGCCAATTTAACTTGCGCTCGAAATATGCCCGCAAAAAATTATAAGCGCTTACTGCTCCGCAGCCACACTAAGAATTCTCCTACTCCGGTATTGGCCATCTCACACACAAGTTCTTTTCCTCTTTTGTTTTTCCAATTTTTTTCGATACGTCACCTTCGCGAACTATCGCCAGGACTCAAGTGACGAGTCCTGCTAATCGGAGCCGCAATTCGAACATGCCCCGAACATAGACGCCATCCATAGTCAAAATTTTCCCGCTCGCATTGGGGTTCTCGTTACGCAATTCTTACAATCTAGCGTATCGCTATCGTTGGATTCCGCTGTCGCGGGGTGTTGATTGGCTGACCAGTCTCGTGTACCCCGTAGCTTGGCAGTGGCGTGGTGATGACTTCGCGAGGGCACCTGTCGTCAGTTGGGCGCCGGAGGGGGGGGCTACGACTCGCCGGCCACCAACGGGAATCTCGTCCGCCTTGGATTCCCTCGCGGCAGAGCTCTCCGTTGACGCTCTCTCCGTAGCCTCGTGCGAGGCCCTCCTTTCGTCGCGATCCGCCGCGATTGCCATCCAGTAACGTCATTCTGACTTGCTGCCGATCCCCTGTCCGAAGCCGCATTTACTCGCCACCCAAAAAAAAAATAAACAAAAATCCTGAAAGGTCTTATTTACTAAACCGGCGATGGTCCCCTCTTAGAGTCTCGGATGCGTGATTGTTGTCCTGGCGCTCTTTTTCGAAATGAGCCGCGGTCTACTCCGCGTGCTCCCTAAGTCTGTGGTCCGTCTAGAGTTCGGGGAGCCGTGTGGAACGCGCAGTAAAACTGCCACGTTACAATGTATACTTGGACTTTACTTGGATATGTTTCGATTATTCTATGAATGAGATTTTCGCGTCTTTGAAAACTCGATCTCCTTGTCCTTTTATGAATCGGCTATTCTATTTTCTTACTCCCACCCAAATAACCTGAGATGGTTCAGTTTGAATTTTTTTATGGTTTATTCTTGCATTCAAAATATATAAGCATGTGAGGTCTGGCTTGACATCGACTGGATAACCTCTGCGATTCATGCCCAGTGTCATCAAACCTCTCGTACACTTCATCTGGCCTCACCGCAATTGTCGCGTAATGACCGGTACCACGAACAGGTGATTGTTCCATGTCAGCGGAACGTCGAGTGGTTGCTGGTGTGAAGTCAATCACGCTAATTGAACGGAAACAGGACAGATCTCTGTTTAACGGATCAACAAAACATTTTGGGATCTCGTCTAAAGTAACCAAGCCGACATCGTCATCCATTTCAAACAAAAGGAATGGTCCTATGGACATAAAATGAAGGTAAAGGTAATTCTTACAACAAAATTCTAATGATATAGTAACATACCGGATGTTTTTTCGAATTTGTAGAAGAGCGGAGAGAGGAGAGAGGGGAACCAGGAGAGGGGTGAGGTGAGAGAAGAGAGAAGAGTTAGGAGAGAAGAGTGAAGCGAGAAGAAAAAAGCAAGCACAGAGAAGAAAATGGTAGAATCTAAAAAATAAGAAAATTGATGCATCAAAATTAAAACTAACCAGTAGTGGTATATTGGTGAGTCGTGGGTGCACCGCATTTTGCACATGTTCCCGGATTTCCATTGTCACGAAGTTTGGTGAGAATGTCCTCGAATATGTAGGGATCGAGTAATTCCTTGCGACCGATTATTAGCGTACGCAGTTGTTTGTTAACAAACTCGCATCCCTGGGAGCACGGCGAAATTTCTCGGATGCTTGGTGTATTTACAAATATCCTGCCAAACAAGTAACGGACATTTGTTTCGCAATCAATTAATCGATTGCTTCCAAATGACCGAATAGATCTGTGTATCTCTATCAAGATCTTAGCTCTCAGTTGATAAGAATGCGCTCGCAAACCATGGTGCATTATATCCATCATCAAATCAAAAAGCGGATTCCGACTTTGTAAGCTGCTTACAGCTTCTTCCACCTCTGGTCTGTCAAAGGCAGAAACAAGGACACCGTGCAAGACACTGTCGAAGGCACAAGTCCTGACGAACGAATATTCTTCCTTGCCAACCTTTGAGGCCTGCAGAAATAATACATGACTTATAAAAATCAACGATAACAACAGCATTCAAATCAAAATAACCTAGTAATGAATTGTTGAAAAGTTCGTTTTCTTTATCCAGCTTGTCGTCGCGCCGTAATTTTTGGTCATTCAATTGTGAGGGTCGTGGCAGGCTTGATCATTCCTCAATTTTCGCGTGAGTCTGATTTCAGAATTTTCAAATAAAAAAGGGTTTCAAATTTCTTTGGTTTTCACTAGCTTCGTAAGATATCAGCAGACTTCACAAGATTCTGGAGATTTCTAAGGATTTCAATGGATTTACGCAGAAGCTCACACCTGATTTTACAAGTAATCAACCCTTTGGGAGGATCAATGCAATACTGAAATTTCGAAGATGATTCTATTCCCAGTATACCTGCATCGTTATATTTTAGTTCGTAGCATAAATCATTCAGTATTACCTGCAGCATTGGAGTATTTCCATTCCTAATGATCAAAATTTTTTGCAGTTTTTTACTGGATATGGCATCAAAGGTGGTGTGATTTTTATCTAAGTATCTGGATTTTTTGGATTTTATTGTCGCTGATGCTAAACCGCCCCAGTCTTCGAATTCTCGAGAAGTGAGAATTTTCGTAGTGCCCTCAAGTTTGGTACAATCAAAGCATACCACGGATTCCTTCACCGCTTGTGATGACTCCGGTTTAATAGATGAGGAACACAGAGTACATGACTGAGCAATAATTTTTTTTACAGGTCGCGTTTGAGATGAAGACGCAGCTACGAGAACTTCATTGTTCTGTATTGACAACGAGCTCATCTCGGGATCTGCTCGCATTGCTGGTTGGAATTCAGATAAACCATCCTGAGCTATATCGCTAAGAATAATATCGTGGCATTCAGATGAGTCATCTACGTTGGGAGTATCGACATAAGAATCGCTGAAAATCATACTACCCTCCGCACTGTTTGCATAATCAACTGTTCTGGAGACGATGTTCGCGTGGACTACTTTCGTTCGACCAATAATATAGTTGATATGCTTGGCTACAAATACATCCGCCCTCAACGGCTTAGAATCATTCCTCAATAGGTGAGTTTTAATTATGCTAAACTCACTTTCCACCGACGCGCTTGTAGCAGGCACTCGGCCGTAGCCAAATTGGTCACGACATACACTCGACCATAATGGGAACCATCGAATATCTCTCAAGAGGCGATCTGCAAACGCAGATAAATAATGCGCATTATCGTCACCGCCCTCTTCAATTCTTGACACGCTTTTTACTTCTAGGTCAATGTCTCTACCTTATGACCACCAATGATTGACGACGTCAATGTCTTCAAAGATGTTTTTATCGTCCGGGAGAGTTTCGATTGGCGGGCTATCGTCCTCTTCAAAAGCTTCCAACGACGGGTTGATGGTATTTTTTAACCTCGATTTATGGTAATCACATTGTGACTGCTGACCAGGAGATAAGTTGCCGTCTGTCTCACATCGTGCCACCGTCAACAGCGATTTCAACATCTCGCCGGCAGAACGCATGTCGCGGGCTTGTACAAATTGGCCTAATACCGCCATGTAAAAGACCTTCACTCGTCTCGAAGAATTTTTTAGAAAATCTGCGTACATTTTCAGAAAATGAGCTACATCCAGTCTGATGTAACATTGTGGCAACGTAGAGGTATGATTACATGCGTTGGCATAATCCTCGATCGTCTTGTAGTCCATGAAGACCCTAACCGCCGCTCCTAATAACGCCTTGGATGAGTCACACACAACTTCTTTCGGGTATGCAGCAGCTTGAGAAGCCCACTCCGCTAACCAGTATGAAATTGCCACAGTGGTGTGCTTTTCACTCAGCATTTGAGAAACTGAAAAATTTCCATTTCGATTATGTACTACACAGTGGTACAAAAAAAAAGACTTGGATTTCTAACCATCGGTCCTTTCTATCGACTTTATAATGCTGCCAGTAGCGTCGATCGAAAGGCAGGCTGGCTCTTCCTTTGCGTAGGCTCTATAGACATGGAGCTGATGGTTAGTCAAGTAAAAAAGGTGGAACGGGTCCATCCCGGTGGCATGAATCGTATTTAGCTCTGATCTCAGTTTCATAATTTGCAATGCTTGAATTGGGTCACGATGTAAGTACTGTGACAATATATATTCATGCTTAGCATTAACCAAAGCACTCTTCTTGGGCAGGTGAGGGGGCTCGGAATCCCCTGGTAACATCAACGTGTCAGTTTTTTCGGCACGGTATATTGTGGTTGATTTCGTGCACAATTCTCTAGCTATATCTCGTCGAATGGGCGCACGTAAGTATCGTTTACCACACTTTCCGGTGCCTTTCGTCACAATACATTCGAGACGAGTTTTGTCACTGGTAGTATCGATACCGTAGCCAATTTTGCAGACTAGTTTCCCTCCACAATTGCAGGTACCTGTAGGACATCGAACGAAAATTAATAGAATGCGATTGCAAAATCCAGCTGTTCGGTAATTGTTACCTGCGTCGCGAGGCATACACGCATCTTCGCAGCGTTATCGAGATAGATATGCCTTTTTGTCAACTTCGGACACACTCGCGCATTACCGAGATTTTTCTTATCCAGTTCGAACAAAGAAACAATATGACGCGATTCGACATATCCTTCTTGTGCACTTATCTGAAAGAAATAGGAGGTTTATGCTGAATTACATTTTTTCATAATAATTCTATGATTTCTCAATAGAATGAACACACACCCTTAGACGTTTCCGGTTATATAACCGATTCCGGACATTTTTTATTAGATGAGGCACGTCCGAGAAAACAAAAACTTTTCGCTCATCATCGACTGGATGAGAAAACCAACTTTTCGTGTTATCAATTGTACTTTGTACGTCTAATAGAGAGTTCATCTTTCTATTCGTTTTAGCTCCATCACATAAAACACCGTGAACTTTGGCTCCACAGTTTTTCAAGTAAACAATACCTTTAGTCACCAATTTGCCCAAATCTTCCCCTCTTACGACATTTTTCGAGGCAAAAACGGCGATCTATTGCGTGTATGTCTCCGCTAGCGGTTGGAACAGCAGTACTAGACCGTGCGTAACCTGGTCTGATGTGTCTTCCGGTTTTTGGCCATCGTCTCCGAAATGAACTAATCCAGAATAGGATAAATCGTTAGCTCGAACACGAACATCTTTTCGAAGATTAATCTCATCAAGGACCAATAGCCCGTGACGCTTCATTTTTGGCTTGGCCGCGAAATGTTTCTCCAAAATCTTTGCAAACTTCTCGTCGAATCCACATTTATTATCAATTAGGAAAAAATAATTGCGGATCCTACTTTTACTCGGTAAAGAAATGATATCATGTTTTCGTAAAAATTCATAATATCCTGGAGATCGTATGTTCATAAGCATGCACAGCATTAGCCAGTTTTCGGAGTAACGGCGACCTGATCCTTTCGTCTTTGCGGTGGCGATTATTCCTTGCACTGCCATTTTTTGTCACCACAAAGGTTCAATTTCTGACATGTTTCTTCGATGGATGTATTTTGAATTGCTGCCAAGCGTTGTTGATTTTTCTCCAACTCTGCATTGAGTAATTTTAATCTATATTTCGCGCGATTTTTTATCCTGCGTTACAGAATCAATTTTTTCTTCGAAGCATTAATTTTATTTTGATCCAGTGAATTTGATGCCTTGCGTTTTCAACTCTTTTAGATTCAACGCATTTTCTATGCTGAGCCAACAACAAACAATTGTTGCTTCGCCAGTAATTTAGAACGTCCTTGATGGAGTCATCTTTCATTGAAGAAGTATCGATTGGCTTTATACCTCCGCATACTCGCATATCATGAAATTTTAATAAAATATTCGGAAGGGATTCAATTTTGTCGAGAACTAGTGTCAATAGCGGACTATCCTGATCGAGATTTAATATTGTACCGTGAACGAAATAATATATTTGACTACTCCAGAGATCCAGATTAACAGATTTTTTTAATGCTGGTGTAGCATCGGTAACTGGCAATGTAGTAATATACGAAAAAATCATTTTTTTTCCACATTCCGTCGCTAATTCAGAAACAGTCCACGACTTTGGAATCGTTAATGAACCACTCTCGTCGAGAGATAGAGCTACAACGTTACATAATCGTGACTAATAATTTCATTCCATTTTCAGTCTCGGATTACGAAAAAAAAATTGCTAACATTGGATGGCACTGACATGCAGGAGAAATTACAAGTTCCCGGAAATTTGCCGCGAAGACCTCGTTTAGAGGTGTCCTGTCTGGCTTTTCCTCGGAACTATTACAGGCTTCTGCATTATTTGATTTTCTGAGCTCTTCAACAATATCGGAGGCTCCTGGAATAATTTTTTCAGCTTAACTCGGAATGTTTGTGACGGGTTTTGAGTCCGCACGAATAATGTGGGGGGGGTGGGGGAGACAATTAGAGACGGGGCGGATGTAAAAGGTGAAACTTGGTGTGTATTTGTGCCAAAGGGGTCGACTTGAACTAAGAGAAATACAAGAGGGTTGTAGACTCGAACGGGGGCTGATCACGCCTCAGCCCTTAGCGTTTTTCAATACTAACTTACCGGTACACGCGCGGGGGGGGGGGGGGGGGGGGGGAGTGGGTGAGGTGCCGGGGAATGTGAAGTCGGGAGGGTTGGTAGTGCGAGGGGATGGGGTGGTGTAGTGTGACGTGGAGTGTGAGGTAGAAAGGGGTGGTATTGCGAGGGGAGGAGCAGATCGGCTGTAGAATGCAGGCTAACCTGGTGTCGTCGGCGTGTGTGGGTGTGTGTCTCGAAGTGTGGTGGAGTGTGGCTGGATCTCGCTGGTTCCTGGAGTCGTCGGCGTGTGTGTAGCGGGGTGTGTCGGTGTGAGGGTGGTGGTTTCTCTCGTTCTTTCTTTCTCTCTCTCTTTCGCTCGTAGCCTAGGCTGTTTTTGGTCTGGATGCTGTCACGGCCGTGATCGTACTGCCGCTGGCGCTCGGCTTTGCCGAGCGTCGGGGGGCTTCGGTTATGTTCGGGCCTTTCCCGACGGGACAGGACTCACCCGTTCGGCTCTTCCCCGCGGGTTTGGGGTTTGTTATGACTTGCACTCTAGGTGCAACGTCACAACTCCCCCCTCCCCACGCGGGGCGAGACCTATAGGGTGAGCCGGTTTCGGTGACGGATTTTGTGGTCATTTCGTCTGTGTATTCTCCTTTTGTTATTTCTGTTGTTTCTGTGTTGTCTGCTCCGATCTGTCGGGGATAAGGGATGTAGGTTGGGTTGTATTTGCGGCGTGTGTGTTTGGTGTGGGTTGTGGGTTGTCTTATATCTACTTATTCCACTTGGTCTCTTGTGTCTTAATCAAAATCATGTTTTTTCTCTTATACAAACTTATTCTATTCTTATATTATTTTGTACTTGAATTTTTGGTTTTGGTTCGGTGGCTCTCGTCGGTGTGGGTCTTGGTGAGTTTTTGCGTTGTTCTTTGTACCTCGTGGCTCGTGGTTGCTTCTCCCTTCTCTTCTCTCTTTTTGGGTTGTGTTCTGTTTCTTTGGCCCCCGTCTGTCGTTGTTCGTCCGTCGGTTTGGTGTTGTTAGTGTATTCGGTGGTTTCTGTTTTGTCCCCTTTTTTTGTATCGTATTGCGTCCCGTGTTGTGTGTGCGTCGTTGTTCGTCCGTCCGTTTGGTGTTGTCAGTTTGTCTAGTGTTTTCTGTTTGTTCTTTTTTCTGTTTGCGTTTTGATTTTCGTTTTTTGTATCGTTTTGAGTCCCGTGTGGTGTGTGTGGTTGGTTGGGGTGTTTGTGTATGTTCGACTGTGTCCATGAGTAAGGTGGTGTAGGTGTCATTGTTTGTGTCGTTGTCCGTCGATTGTGTCTGTAGCGTGCTTGTGTGTGTGGTTTCGATGTGTATGACTGTTTCTGCGCTGGAGGTGGTGGAATCTGTGTCGCTGTCGGTGTCTGGTGTGTTTGAGGGTTGTGTTTTGTGTGGTGCTGTTAGATGTGTGGTGTGTGGTTGGCGTGTTGAGGTGCTGGCTTCTGTTTCGTCAGTGTTTGTGAGTTCGTGTGCCCGTCTGGTCATGTATCTTTCTCTTTGTGCTCGTAATTCGTCGTCCAGGGTGCTTGCTGATTGTAAATTTGCAATTATGGCTATTATTTCGGGGGGTGGTCCTGTGTGTTTTTTGTATGTTTGTTTTGTCTGTGTCGGTTCTGTGTGTCTGTCCAGGTTGGCGAATGTCTGTAAGATCCTGTCTTCTGTTAATTGTGGTCTCGCAAATCTGGTGTGTGCCCATTGAGGGGGTGATGCGGGGGGTAGTGTGTGCCGTGGTGTTGGTGTGGATGTGGGGCGTGTGGTTGTGTGGGGTGTTTGTTTCTTGGTGGGTGGGTGTGTAGTCGTGTGTGTGGCTGTAGTTTGTGTGGTTTGGGTAACTGTTGGTGGGTGTGTGACAATTTGTGGTGGGTGTGGTGTGTCTGTGTTAGCTTGTGTACAGGTTTTGTATGTGTTCTGTGTATTTTGTGCCCCGGACCAGCCCGTTGCATGTTGGGCATTGCCTTGGTCCGGAGAGTGTACTTGTGTGTGTGGTCATCAGTGTGTGTTTGTGAGTGTCTCTGTGTGGCTGTGGGTGCAGTGGTTGTTAAGTGTGTTGTTGTCGTGGTGGTCTGTGTTACCTTTATGTATGTGGGGGGTGTCGGTAGTAGGGTTCGTCGGGTCTCCGTCTGGTGTGTGCCGTCGCGTCCGTATTTGTGTGGGTGTGGGGCCTGTCCTGGTGTTTGCAATAGTGGTGTTTTTTCTGTCTGTGTTGTCGTTGTCATCGGTCTCGTCAGTCGCAGTGTCATCAGGGCCGGTATTTTTGGTTGCTGCTTTTCCATGTTGTGTTTCTGTGGGGTGAATACACATGTTAGTTCATTTTCAAGGTGTGTTATTGGGCGTGGTTCTTTTGTTGCTTATTTGATTATGTATATAATTTTAGGTCTTCTATGTGACATTTTCCTATATTTTTACCGCTCTCTGTTGTTAATTCGTATATTGTGGGTGAGACTTTTCTAGTGATTATGTATTGGCCTATGAATTTTTTACTTAACTTAGCTGTCGTTCGTTCTGGTCCGGATGAGAGTGTATGGTTCTTTTTCAGTACTCTGTCTCCTTCCTTGAATTGAATGTCTCGTCTTCGTAGGTTGTAGTAGTGTGCTTGTTTTTCGTTTGCTTCTATTAAGTGCCTCTGTACTTCGTCTCTAAGTATTTGTAGTCGTCTCAAGTGGTCTGTCCATCTGTCTGTGTCTTGTAATTCTACTTCGTTGTCGTTCTCTAACTGATTTCTTAGACATTGTGTGGGATTTAATTCCCTTCCTAGGTTTAAAAAGGCTGGTGTGTGTTTAGTTGATGTGTGTGTACATGTATTGATTGCGAATTGTAAGTCTTGTAAGTGTATGTCCCATTCTGTGTGGTCGTTATTTACGTAGGCTTGGATCATTGTTTTAGCGGTTCTGTTGACTCGCTCTACGGGGTTGGCTTGTGCGTGGTATGGGGGGATTGTTGCGTGTCTTATGTTGAATTTTTGTGTCAGTTCGCGTATGAGTTTGTTTATGTATGGTGTGCCGTTATCTGTTAGTAGTATGCGTGGTGTACCCCATCGTGATATTACGTGTGAGTGGAATGTCTGTTCTACTGTTTTGGCGTTTGCTTTGCGTATCGGTATGATTTCCACCCATTTGGTGTATAGGTCTTCGAACACTATGATGTATTGGTTTCCTTTTTTTGATCGTGGGCGTGGGCCCATGATGTCGGAGGCTACTACTGTCCACGGTTCTTCGATAATTCTAATGCCCATTAGTCCTGCCGGTCGCGCTTGTGTTGTTTTTGTTCTTTGGCATGTGTCACATTTTTTTATGTAGTTTACTGTGTCTGTACATCCCTGGCGAATAATATTTTTTTGCTACTCTTTGGTATGTTTTTTCGATCCCTAAGTGTCCTGCTTGTGTTACGTCGTGGTTTTCGTGTAGTATGTGTGTTATTTTGTCTTTGGGTATGACTAGTTTCCATGGGTTTGTGTCTGGTAGGAGGTTTGAGTGTAGGGGGTTAGGGCGGTGGAAGTATAGTTGATTGTTTCTGATTCGCCACGACTCGTTTTTCTCTGGGCGTGTTTGTACTTGTGTTTTTTTGTATGTGTACCACTTGTCTGTCGTGTCTTCTATTGTGTCTATGTGTTCTTCGTCTTCGTGTCGTCTTGAAAGTGCGTCTGGCACGTCGTGCATTGTACCTTTTCTGTGTGTAATGTCAAAGTCGTATTCTAATAGTTCTAGTGCCCATCGTGCAAGTCGGCCTGTGGGGTTTTTCAATTGTCTAAGCCACTTCAGTGCGTGGTGATCTGTAATGACTTTAAAATGGTATCCTTCCACGTATGGTCTGAATTTTTTTATGGACCAGAGTACCGCCAAACATTCTCTCTCAGTTGTCGAGTATTTACGTTCTGCCTCGCTTAGCGCACGGCTAGCGTAGGCTATGACATGCTCTTCGTCATCGAGAGATTGTGTTAGTACGGCACCTATCCCTGTTCCGCTAGCGTCTGTTTGTAGTGTGAATGTTTGTGTGTAATCTGGGCATGCGAGTGTGGGTGGTGATGTGAGTGCGTGTTTGATTGTGTTCATTGCGTTTTCTTGTTCTTCCCCCCAGTGCCATTTCTGGTCTTTTTTCAGTAGTCGTGTTAGTGGTTCTGTAATGTGTGCGAAGTTAGGTATGAAGCGTCTGTACCATGATGCCATGCCAATTAGTCTCCGTAGTTGTTTTATTGTTTTTGGGTTTGGGTAGTTTTCTATGGGTTGTGTTTTGTCGGGGTCTATGTGTAGTCCGTGTCTGTCTACTATGTATCCGAGATATTTGACTTGTGCGCATCCGAATTTGCACCTCTCTGGGTTTATTGTTAGTCCCGCGTCTGTAATTCTTTTGAGTATTTGTTCTAGTCTTTGTAAGTGTTCGTCGAATGTTTGTGTTACTATTATTATGTCGTCTAAGTATGCGAATGCATATGGTTCGCATTCTGGGCCTATGAGTCTGTCTAGTAGTCTTTGGAATGTTGCCGGTGCGCCTGTCAGTCCGTATGGCATTCTTTTAAATTGAAATAAGCCCATTCCCGGGACTGTAAAGGCTGTTATGTGTTTACTGTCTTCGTCGAGTGGTATTTGGAAGTATGCTTGGCTTAAGTCGATTTTTGATATGTACTGTGCTGTCCGTAGTTTGTCTAATATTGTTGTCATGTATGGTAGTGGGTATGCGTCTTTTTTTGATACTGAGTTTACTTTTCTAAAGTCTAAACAGAAGCGATATGTGTTATTTGGTTTTTTTATCATAACAATTGGGCTCGACCATTCGCTTTCTGATGGTTCTATCATGTCTTCTCTTGGCATTTTGCCTATTTCTGTGTGGATGGCTTCTCTAATTTTTGGTGATACCATATAGTATCTTTGTTTTATGGTTGCGTGTCCTTGTGTGTCTATTTTGTGTTTAATTAGGTGTGTTAGCCCGAGTTGGCCTGGTAGTATTGAGATTTTCTGCTGTATTGTCGTCTGTAGTTGTGTGTGTTGTGATTGTGTGAGTTCTTGTATTCCTGCGCATATCTGTGGTTCGGTTTCTTTGTCGGTTTGTGTGTCGTCTGTTGTTTGTGCGTTTGTGGGTATGATTTTTTGATTTGTGATTTGTGTGTTCTGTGGGTTGTCTTTTTGGGGGGTGTTTTCCGGTGGTGTCTTTGTGCTGGGTGGTGTTGGTGTTAGTGGTTTTTGTTTCATGGTTGTTTTTTTTTTGTTTTCGTGTCTTCCTGTTGTTTTCGGGTTCGTTTGTTGTTTCGTTGCTTCTAATTTTTCTGCTGCTTTTGCTTGTTTTGTGTGTGTTTGTGTTGATTGGTGTCGTGTTTCTCGTGTTTGATGTGTTTGTATGTATTCTTTGAGTGGTGTGGGTACTTCTTGTGGTCTAGCTTGCATGCGGTAGTGTGTCTGTGGGTCGTCTATCAGTGACCATGTGTTTTTCCATAATTTATTAGTATTCCAAATCTTATTAAGTCGCTGTTCCCAATGATACCTTGCGAGTCTAAGTTTGGTATTAATCCGAAATTAATTTTCTTTGTTATGTTGCCGAGGCGTATTGGGAGTGTTACTGCTCCTTCTATCGTCACCTGTGTTCCGTTTCCCATTGTAGCTGTTCTGTCGGGTGTGTTGTTTATTTGTGTGTCTGTGTTGTGTAGTATTTGTATTACTTCTGCGCCTAGGTATGAGTGTGTTGCGCCTGTGTCTATTAATGCGTTAAATTCGTGACCGTGTATTTCGATTCTAATGTGAAACCTACTTTCCGTTCTGTTGTTATCTGTTGTAGGTGCTACTGTTTCGGGTGTGTTTGTGTTGTATGTGGGGTTGCCCTCCACCCTTGCTGGGTCAACCCTTACTCGTTTCCCTGGTTCTGTGTTTGTGTGCATTGCCATCTGAAGTGTCCGGGTTGGTTGCAGTTAAAGCATCTGCGTGGTGTTGTGCCTGTGTTTGGGTTCGTTTGTGTTTGTTGCTGAGTGTAGTGCGGTGAGTTATACGTGATTGCGGGGTATCGAGTCTGTTGCGTGTTTTGGTTTGTTTGGTTTCGTCGTATGTTGTCTGTGAGTGCCGGTGGTATATTTGGTGTTGGGAGTATTGCTGGGCGGGGTTGTGTTTGTGTGTACTTGTATGGGATGTATTGTGTGTGGTGTGTTTGGTGTGTGTAGGTTTCTCGCGGGTGTGTGTAGTTGTTTAATATTGTTTGTCTCGTGTTTTCCCATTCGATATTTGCTTCCCATTCTTTTGCGGCCATTTCCAGTTGGTCGAAGTTCGCGAAGTCGTATGGTTTTATGTATGCCTTGTATTCTATTTTCATGTTTCTGTATGCCAAGTCTAATTGTGTTCGTGGGTGGTATGGTGGTTTTAGTTGTGATAGTAGTGTTCTAAATTGTATTAGGAATTGTGTGATTTTTTGTGTTGGTCCTTGTACGTAGTTTCTGATTTTTTGTTCCAGCCTGTCCCTATGTTGTATGTCTTGAAATGCGTGTGTAATGTCTCTTTCGAATTCTTCCAGTGTTCGCCATTTGCCTCTATTTAATCTGTACCAGTTTTTTGCGTCACCTTCGAGTATCGGGCTGAGGTTGTTGATTAATTGTGTATCGTGTATTTCATAACCCGTTTGGTAGTCGCGGAGATTTTGTAAAAATTCGTCTATGTCTTCGTTTGTGTTTCCTGAGTATTTTATGCTCCATGTTTGTATTGTTTTCTATTGAGTTTAATCTCTTAGCGTAAGAAATGAACTCAATCCTTTAGCAGAAAAGTATTTATTGATATAAAAAAGTGGTACAAAGAGATAATTTGAGTACAGAGTATAGAAACCAGAAACTCGGAGCTACTCAGGGGTGAGCTGTTACTCTGCTGAGTGCTGAAACTGAACTAACTAAAACTAGGAACTGCAGTTGCAGATGTCTGCAGCTCATCGCATGTTTCGACCGTAGTATACCCGAAAAAGGTTTATTGCGATCTGGCGACATCGGTCGGCAGCATGCTCCGAGCGGTCAGAGGGCATGGGGTTTTTACTACTGCAAACACTCAAAATACAAATAGCCGTCCATGCATACTAACACATTTCTCAACATTTTCATTGCCATTGCTGGCTGATTCCAGTATGTACTGTTTGGGTTTGATGTGTGGTTTGTGTTTGTGGGGTGTATTGACTGTGTGCTGTATATGTGTGGATCTTCGTATACGTTTCTGTCGCTTGGTGATGCTCCGAGGTCTATCAGGTTTTGTATAAGTCGTGTGTTACGTGTGTTGGTGGCTAAAAATGTGTCTGTTCCTGTGAAGTGTCGGTTCGTTTGATTGGTTGTTACCGTGTTAGTTTGCGTGTGTGTAGGTGTTGGGATTGTATTGTATGTTTGTGTTGGATTTGTTGGTTCTGGGCTTTCTTGATGTTGAATTTGTGTACTATGTAAATTGTGTGTATTCTCTATGATAGCTGCATCGATTATATTTATTGCGTTTGGTGAATTTATCGTGCGTCGTATATTTATTTCCTGCGGTTGGGTCGGCGTTTGTTGATCTCGTGTCGCGCGCGGCTCGCTCTGTGTCGAGTTGTTTTGGTTGCGTTCGGGTGTGTGTATGTCCATGTGTTCGCACGCTAGTCCTTGCGGTTCTCTGTGTCCTTGGTCTGCCATTGTGTGTCTCGTGTTTGATAGTGTGTGTGTTCAACTGTCTTTATTCGAATTTTCGTGACTGTGTAGCTTTGTTTCGTGAGTCTTTGTGTACTTTGTTAGCGTTTATTCCTGTGTTTTGTCTCTTAATTGTTCGTATTTGAGGTAAAAATGTGGGTAATTTACGTTGGGCGCCAATTTGTGACGGGTTTTGAGTCCGCACGAATAATGTTGGGGGGGGGGGGGGGGGGGGAGACAATTAGAGACGGGGCGGATGTAAAAGGTAAAACTTGGTGTGTATTTGTGCCAAAGGGGTCGACTTATACTAAGAGAAATACAAGAGGGTTGTAGACTCGAACGGGGGCTGATCACGCCTCAGCCCTTAGCGTTTCTTAATACTAACTTACAGGTACGCGCGCGGGGGGGGGTAAGAGCGGGTGAGGTGCCGGAGAATGTGAAGTCGAGAGGGTTGGTAGTGCGAGGGGATGGGGTGGTGTAGTGTGACGTGGAGTGTGAGGTAGAAAGGGGTGGTATTGCGAGGGGAGGAGCAGATCGGCTGTAGAATGCAGGCTAACCTGGTGTCGTCGGCGTGTGTGGGTGTGTGTCTCGAGGTGTGGTGGAGTGTGGCTGGATCTCGCTGGTTCCTGGAGTCGTCGGCGTGTGTGTAGCGGGGTGTGTCGGTGTGAGGGTGGTGGTTTCTCTCGTTCTTTCTTTCTCTCTCTCTTTCGCTCGTAGCCTAGGCTGTTTTTGGTCTGGATGCTGTCACGGCCGTGATCGTACTGCCGCTGGCGCTCGGCTCTGCCGAGCGTCGGGGGGCTTCGGTTATGTTCGGGCCTTTCCCGACGGGACTGGACTCACCCGTTCGGCTCTTCCCCGCGGGTTTGGGGTTTGTTAAGACTTGCACTCTAGGTGCAACGTCACATGTTCTTCAACTGATAAGCTGATATATGCGACAACTTCAAAATCATCCATTTATTGGACGAATTGAAGCAAGAATTAGTCCTACAATTTACGATATGAAAAATATAACTTCTACTTGAGCTACTACAAAAGTTTATGTACCATTAAACATACCATTCGGAGAAGATGATTCAATCATTTTAGCATCGATATTCATTAGGCTCGGATCATGCCACTGATTCGTGGATAAAGAGATGACTGCAGAGATAAGGCACAATTTCCATGATCTATAAAATCTGACAATCGGCTGGATGCCGAGTTTCGATAATCGGCTGAGACTGCCATACTCGAAGTGCAGCTCGGAGGATCTGCTGACGGTGACACAGGCGACGCAGAATGACGAAGGTTGATAGAGAATAGCATAGTCGGCGAACAGCTTTGAGTGTCTGTATTTGCGGAAACTGTATTTCCAGAGCCAATATTTGCCGGAGTGTTTGGCATAGCGCTTGCATCCAATTGTGGACGCTGATACATGTGCTAGAAAACAAAAACAATATGGATAAATAAAAATGAGACATTTCGAATTTTCCTAACCTGTGCATAAAGCAATTAGGGAGACTCCGTCACGAACCGCTCGCCAACAGAAAAAAATAATTTTTTAGTATATCATAGATAAAGTACCCGACTTATTTTTTCGAATATCACGAGTTAAAGTTATTCTGCTGGTAACGCGGGTAGTCCGTGAGCGGTTCGACATTCTTTCGGGGCACACCCCGCTCACCGCACTCCGTTACGCCAATGTTTCCGCCTATTCCCCCTCGCGGGTCATGACGGAGCCACGTTAATGCTTTGCATAATGCTAAGCAAAATCTGAAGCATCATATCGTTAAATAACATTGCAAAATCAAGAGATGCAGCAGTGTCTTGACCCAAACATCAACCCTTTAACGGCCAAGCCTCTTTCCCATTGAAAAACATCATTTTTCTCAACCGCTTCAAATTTTTCTCAATCACAAGATCTGAAAAAGTACACTTTTTAAAAACAGTGTTTTTCAATTTTCACACGGAAATAAAAAATTTTTCAAACGGAATTATTCAGTGAAAACTTTTTTCCAAATGCATTTGGGCTATTCCGCGTCAACCGGATCAGTCATGTCTCAGATATTTTTTTAATTTGGCAAATGGATTGTGTGGGAGAAGTTAGATTTTTGTGCCAAAGCGCGAATCTCATAATGCAAAATTCGATTTTTTATGGGACAACACCACTCTGACAGCTTCAAAAAATCGATTTTTTGAAAACCATCTAGGAAAATCTAGAATACATTTAGGAATCGAATGCCGTTGGTTGCAGGTCGAAAAAATAATTATTTTCGGAGATATTGAATATTTTGTGGAGCGGTGCAGCGCTCCGTGACGATCGGGGTCCCGCGCCGCCTCAGCCAGGTGCGGGTCTCGACCGGTCGGCTAGTATTCTTTATTCTCCCTTCACAAAAGCCGACTATGGTCATAAATTTCGTTTCAAAATAAGATATAGGTGGCAATAGTTGAGAAATTGTCAAGGCAGGTATAGGGATAGCGTCACAGCGACAGTTTACGAATAGAAACCACGCTATTCGCATCTAAACGCTCCGAATCGTTTCGTTTACAAATATCGAACGCTCAAAATTATTCTTTTAACATCGAAATGAATAACGAGAAAGTGTACGCGGGGAAAAAGGGTACGAAACGGAGCTATCCGACGAGGTCTCGATCGAAAATTTCGAATCGAAAACCTCCGAACCGTTATAGCTCTGAAAATTGTTCTGCAGAGAATGTGAGCACGTCGGCGAAAAAGTTAAAATCGTCGGACGATTTAGAGATCGGTGTTACTAACGATTTTGGTTATCGTATAGTACACCTCTTTAATGCATTGAACATTATATCGACGTTAGTGAAGTGCAAAGTGTGTGATCACGATATAAAGTTCACTGAAAAAAGTTTGCGCGGACTCGGATTCAAAATCGAGGTCGATTGCGGCCATTGTGAAAAAGTGCAAATTAATTCGTGTCCTATGATTGACAATGCATACGAAATAAATCGTCGGATCGTGTTTAGTATGCGTCTTCTTGGCGTCGGTTTGAATGGCCTGATGGAGTTTTGTGCAGTTATGGACCTACCGCGCCCCATATTTCAATCCTTCTACGATCGAATCGTAAATTCGATTTGGATTGCCACTCAAGCTGTGAGCGCAGTGAGCAAAAAAAAAGCTGCACTTGAAGAGAAGAGAATTTCGTTGGAAAATGGGATGGAGGACGGAATTATCGTTTCAGGCGATGGATCGTGGCGAAAGCGCGGTTTTAGTTCGCTATTCGGCATGACATCGCTTATCGGCTGGTACACTAAAAAAGTGATCGACGTTGTTGTGAAATCGAAATATTGCAAAGCTTGCCAGCATTGTGAAGCAAAAGAAGGCACCGCGGAGTACTGGGAATGGAAAAGTACCCACGACGATGAGTGCCAGGCGAACCATAGCGGCTCCTCCGGAAAAATGGAAGTCGACTCAGCTGTCGAAATGTTTCAACGGTCTGAAGAGCTCTATGGCATAAAATATAAATATTATATTGGTGACGGCGATTCCAAAACGTTTTTGGGCATATCGAATAGCGATCCATACAATGGTTTCGAGATAAAAAACAAAGAGTGCATCGATCATGTCCAAAAACGCATGGGGAATCGCCTCCGCGAAATCGTGAAAAAACAAAAAGGATTGTCTGGCAGAGGAAAGCTCACTGGAAAATTGATCGACGAGTTGAGCACATATTACGGCTTGGCTATTCGGAGGAACAGCGATGATGTTGAAAAAATGAGGAAGGATATTTGGGCAACTATCAAGCATAAAATATCCACAGATAGTAAGCCACAACATGACGATTGCCCAAAGGGAGCCGAGTCGTGGAGTTCGTGGCAGCGAGCGGTTGCAAGCGGAAATATTTCTGAATATCGCCTTAAGCCGCCTCTTCCTAAGGAAGTATTGGAGGCAATTACGCCAGTATATGGAAATTTGAGCAGAGACGATTTGCTGCAGCGTTGTTTGGGCGGCTTTACCCAAAACAACAACGAGAGCTTCAACAAATCGGTTTGGGCAATAGCCCCCAAGTGTCAGTCCGGGGGAAAAAAAATCATCGATATTGCCGCTGATATCTCGGTATTATTATTCAACGATGGCCTGAGCAGCCTCATGAAAGTTTTGGAGACGTTGGGGGTAACCATCGGCCCAAATTGTTTCAATGCAATTTCATGCGTATCGACACATTTAATGATTTTTACCTCGAAAACAAAGAAAAACACCCCTCTGGAATTGATTCACAGGTTGTAGTACAGTTCAAAGAACGTGTCAGAATTTTAAAAAAATTTTTTGACTGTTTCAGTCACTGTTTTAAAAATCTTTGAAAAATTAATTGTTAAATAAACAATTGATAACAACTTTTTTTCACCATTTGGTATTTTTTTTTAAATTCTATGGAGCTTTCCGCGTAATTTGAAAAAAAAAAATATATTGTATCTAATTTTTTGCCAAAGTTATGAATTTTTGAAAAAAATGGGAGTCCAATTTGTTATTGTTAATAAAAAATCGAATTTTGCATTATGAGATTCGCGCTTTGGCACAAAAATCTAACTCCTCCCACACAATCCACATGCCAAATTAAAAAAATATCTAAGAGATGACTGATCCGGTTGACGCGGAATAGCCATTACTGTTCGTCAAATTATTCCAGAACTTTTGAATTTAAATTAAAGAAGATATTTTAAAAAATAGCTGATTCGCACATGCGGATAATATGCTGCAATAGCCGTTAAAGGGTTGAAATAAAAAATTTTATTGAGTGGATTTTATCACTGCTGCAGCCTCATATGCTCTGATATGGCAAGACAAACCCTTGTATTCGCTCATTTAATTGAACTCACGCCAAAACGCATTATAAAATGCAAAATCACACGACACGCTTGCGATGTAAGGTTATTTTCATGTTTCCATTGCATTTTAATACTTACTTCAGCGATGAGCTTTCCGTTTTCTTCATGCTTCACATATTTCCGATGTATAAAAGCTGGGTCAAAATAATTTTCACAAATAAAATGTGACGCTTTTCAATTTTTTATTTCTGGCACAGCGGCTGCCCATTTTTTGCGTTTTATTTTGCCAGACGCTACTTCAAACATAGAACGCTTATTAGTCTTGTGCAGTTTGTTATATTCGGGAACAGCACAAACTTTCCTCATTTTTCACTCGCGATCATTTATTACCACTTTTTTCGACTTACATAAACTTTTAACGGTAATTATTATCAAGAGATACAATGTGCAGCGTATACAGCAATACTTGGAAAATAGAGGTTATGTTCTCAGCATAAATAAGTCATTCGTGCCTTTAAAAAATACCCCTAGACCGTTGCGCTCCACACGGTCAAAAAGTGAAATGCAAAAACGAGTAACGTTAGTGGACCCTTCCCCCACCACCAGAGCTGCCCAACCTGTATGTAAGACCGTGATCCAAACCATGGAGACTAGAGACAGGAGCACGAACTGCTATGCTAAATAGAAAGTGAAATACGTCATGAGAAAAGCGTCGCTGGATGGCGCTGGAGAGCTCAAAAGGTTGCAGTCGAGTTCGCTAAATTCTCGCCGCCATATTGCATTTCTAATGTCTATACTTTATGAGTAAGAATTTCTTCTCTGCATGCACGCTGTAAGGAGACTGTAGTGTGTAGATGTTGTGTTTACACTTTTTGAATCCTTTGCTTCCGATGAGAAGCCCGTAAGACGGCAATGCCATCTAATAAATGAGATGCGGGTGTGCAAATCATTAGTCAATACTTTATACTAGACGCCCGGACAGTTGCCCCCTCGTGACTTACAATAGTCAATTGTGCCTCGTCGCGGTCCGCTCCCACCTCACACCTACTCGAACTGAAATACATTTCCGTTCGCTTAACTGAACCGCAGTTCGTGCTCCTATCTCTAGTCTCCATTATCCAAACTATCCGTACGCAATTTTAGACCGTTCTCGTGTTAGGAAACTATAGCAATATCGATAACAATAATACACTGAATCGTAAAACTCGACGTTTTCATGGAAGATATTTATTGATGAAAAAATTTGAATTCTAAACGAAAAACAATTCCGTCACTCCATTAGCCGGTGCTGCTGCTGCCGCCCTCGCAGCGCACGCCGCGTTCCTGTTTTTGCGTTCTTCGCCACGATCACGTGCGCCAATCAGGTAGTGGTCCACGAGGCGCAGAATATCTTTTTCACTCTGCCCGCCGTATTTTTCCAATGGTGCACCTACAAAAAGTGGATGATGATAATTTGAAAACAATTATAAACATGTGTGTTGAAAAAATTCTCCGACAACAATAAATTTTCCATATTCGTCATAATAATAACTGTTCAATAAACTCATGAAGTATTGACAAAATAAGTTGAAAGATTTGCCGAGCACGTGGTTACCCAGCAAGTGGTTTTATTCAACATAGCTGATTTGCCATCTACGGTGATTTAGAGGTAAGTTATCTCAATTACAAGTATTATTTGAAGATGGTTGATTTTTGAGTTAACAAATTTTGAGGAAGGAATCTCGACCTAACCTAATCTGAGCAGAGTAGTCAAGTACATTCTGTGAAATGTCGGTTGCGGGGGGGATATGTAGTGAATAGTGTTGAATATGAATCTAGAATTTATCACGGTCCCTATAGACTTGGAAATTCATGATGCTTTCTTATTTACAGACAGGCAAATTCTCGTTACGCTAACTGATGTGCTGGATTAATGTTGTAAAGGAAATTTCAGTGAGGGTGCCCTTGTTATATTTTATTATATTCATCAAATAGCACTCACAGACCAATGATTTGTAGGTGGTCAAGACCGAGAAATTTTTTTTTTGTTCCATTTGCCCGCAAATTCGGCACTACGCGTCTGTTTTCAGACCGGATAAGGTTTCTGAGCTGGCACTTAAAAACAAACCTTATCCAGTCTGAAAACAGACGCGTAATGCCGAATTTGCGGGCAAATGGAACGAAAAATAGAATACGCGGCTCGCGCCGTAAAGAGGTCGAGCAGGTCTTGCGTTTTACCGGGCTCGCCCGGTGAAATCGCATGCCCTGCAACGACCTCTTTTCGGCGCTTGCCAATTAATATACTATTGCCTCCCCTCTTTCCTTGCCCGCTGTACCCCAGGGCTAGGCCATTACTCAACATCTTTCCCATTACGTCGCGTATGAAATCTTTGACGCCAGTGCCTCCACAAGATTTCAGCAAGTGGTGAACCTTGATACAAAATTAATAATCAATATGCGGTATACCAAATATGTTAAATGCTTAGCATGAAAAATTTGTTCACTTAGTTGACCATATAGCTTCGTGCACGAAACTGATCCA
The DNA here is from genome assembly GCF_021155785.1 of Neodiprion fabricii. NCBI lineage: Eukaryota > Metazoa > Arthropoda > Insecta > Hymenoptera > Diprionidae > Neodiprion > Neodiprion fabricii. The sequence goes on along the minus strand of NC_060242.1, from coordinate 12,055,770 downwards.
GAAGTGTGACCGAAAAAATACGTTCAATTAACTTCTGTTTCAATCATGTAGCACATTAGGACAAATGTCACGTGTGTGATGATGCGTCTTCGGCTTAAATTCCGTGATTCTCGCCACAATTTGTTAACATTAGAATAATTGAGATGAATGTGGATATTCGGATTGGGTGAAGAGGCCAAACAGAATATTCGCAAAATTATGACGAAAGATATCTGATATATTTTAAAATTACGGAAAATATATATAACTTTCGGAGCGCAACACGCGCTGTGGGAGCTTACAATGGCTCAAGATAAAAAGAAAACAAACATTCACGCCTCATTCATTCAAACACTTGAAATAAAAATGTCCCTGCATGGAGGTTACGTTCCAGAGATGACTGGCAAACTGGTAATTGATTTTATACAGATTCACTATCAAGAAACGCAAAATGAAAATCATGTGACATAAAAAGAAATTTTTGGTAAATTTATCATGTGCTATTCAAGCTTCGCAGAAACATCGAATGTGGCACAGTACGCCTACGATTCGATGTCGGGTTAACTTAGCTCGTAGTCCTTTTGTTGATTGTGGGTGGCTCAGCGGCTCCGGAGATGATTTCCTGGATTTTGACGGCAAGTCCCCGGCAATGTGTCGTCGCTGAATTTAACCGGGATGCAACTCCTGATTTTCAGTAGCCCACAGGCTCCGAGATGAAGTTGGTGAAGTCGATGATCCGAAACAATCAACGAAGTTTTTTGAACGAAACGGATTTTGTCCGAATGATGTGGAATTGGAAATTGAATCTGAGTTAGTATGTGAGTGTCCGAGACGACCTCACGTCGTGACGTCCTCTAGCAAAGAGAGAGATTCGTCCGTCGTTTGCCGGAACGTCTGGTCAAAATCGTTCCAGAAATACTGTTTACTTTTCCCTTTATGATTTACATATTCCTTTGCTAGGGCGCGTATTTTTGAATATATACATATATATATATACATATTGTGACGTGGATTTTTCTGCACCTCGATCACTCGGAGAAAAATGACCGAGAACTTACCTCGTACACAATAAATCGGCGTCCACGATGTACCCTGGACCTGAAACAATACCGCGAGATTTGTTGGGCGCCTGGCGTGATTAACACGCCTCGAAATCGGTAATGCGAAATATCGCGACCATATACTCGATAGCTCAGTACCGCGGAGAGGGGAGGGGTAAATTTTGGGTAGAGAGAGATGTAACACAAGTAAGCCAATGCGTGGTTTGACCAAATCACTATAAAATTCCAATAATATATTTCTCGTTAACGATGGTACAAAAAAAAAATTAAAACTAAAAATAATCATACGACTGCGCAAGTCGTCCTTCGCGATTCCAAATACAACGGGTTAAATTTAATCCAAAAGAAATAAGACAGGGAGAAACAAACCAAATAAAAAAAATTTTTAAAAATGATTAAATCTAGGAGACCTCTATGGCTTTCTTGCGCTAGTCGCCGTCTTAACAATACCTTAACTCGCAAAAACCCAAAAACAAAATCGGACTCGACGCGCTGCCCGCGATCGTCCTCAACTACGACGCTAATCGTCACTTAATTATAAACCGCTAAACAAAAACGTAATCTAGATCGTATTCGACGCGCTAATCGCAGTTCTGATTAAATCTAGCTGGTATCTTATTTCTACGGGCGCTAGTCGCCACTTTGCTGATGCACAATAATTCATAAACTAAATCAAAAAGGACGTGCCTCGACGCGCTAATCGCGACCAAATTAATCACTCTAGAAAGCTTTTCTAATCGCGCGAGTGTATAGCGTATTATGACGCATCCGAGCTCAAGTCGTAGTCTCTATTCCTCCAAAGTTCACCACCCTTTTTCGTACGCAGACTCGACGAGACCCTGTGCAGCGGAATTTGGCCGCACTCAATTTCACTCCGAAATTGTTCCCCACGCGAAACCGTGACTCGACGCGAGACTTTACAAGGATCTCCTTGACTCTACACGTTATCGCGAAAACTCAGGCTACGGTCATCCTCAAGGAGATCGGCAAACAGATTTCGAGCGCTACTCTAACTCTAAGATTGCGTGGGCCGACCGTTTATCGGTGTGCCAATTTAACTTGCGCTCGAAATATGCCCGCAAAGAATTATAAGCGCTTACCGCTCCTCAGCCACACCAGAAACTCCCCTACGCCCGTCTCAGCCATCTCAACCACAGTAACTTTGCTTTTTCTAAACTTTCTCGCCACGCAACTAACGCTATCGGTCGCCAGGACTCAAGTGACGAGTCCTGCTAATCGGAGCCGCAATTCGAACATGCCCCGAACATAGGCGTCATCCCTAGTCAAAATTTTCCCGCTCGCATTGGGGTTCTCGTTACGCAATTCTTACAATCTAGCGTATCGCTATCGTTGGATTCCGCTGTCGCGGGGTGTTGATTGGCTGACCAGTCTCGTGTACCCCGTAGCTTGGTAGTGGCGTGGTGATGACTTCGCGAGGGCACCTGTCGTCAGTTGGGCGACGGAGGGGGGGGGGGGGCTACGGCTCGCCGGCCACCAACGGGAATCTCGTCCGCCTTGGATTCCCTCGCGGCAGAGCTCTCCGTTGACGTTCTCTCCGTAGCCTCGTGCGAGGCCCTCCTTTCGTCGCGATCCGCCGCGATTGCCATCCAGTAACATCGTTCGGATTTGCTGCCGATCCCCTGTCCAAAGCCGCATTTACTCGCCACCCAAAAAAAAAATAAACAAAAATCCTGAAAAGTCTTATTCGCTAACCGGCGATGGTCCCCTCTTAGAGTCTCGGATGCGTGACTATTGTCCTGGCGCTCTTTTTCGAACTGAGCCGCGGTCTACTCCGCGTGCTCCCTAAGTCTGTGGTCCGTCTAGAGTTCGGGGAGCCGTGTGGAACGCGCAGTAAAACTGCCACGTTACAATATATATATATATATATATTGTTGTTGCCCTTGTTGTGTGCTCTTGTGACGGGCGACTCTGAAACGCCACGTTACAATATATATATATACATATATATATACAGGGTGTCCCTAAATTGCCTCCCACGGACTAGCCAGCATGATACCTCGTTGAAATTCAACCGAGAATTTCTTTTCCGGAAGCTCGTCCGACGCATAGTTTTTGAATTATAAGCGATAGCGCTAGGCCAATCAGAGTGCACCATTTCATCTGGATTTGCCGCCACGGAAATTGCTGTTTTGTTCGTCTGGGTGAATTATTATTATTCGTTTACGAATTAAATATCGGCACCTCCCCTCTCTCGCTGCTGTACCCCTTATGCTTGAGGATGCGCTTCTGTTTACACACACAAGTGTGCGCCCATGGATGTGCGGCCGGCAGCGTGTGCCGCGGCAACAATACCGAGGTCAGCGCCCGAAAAGGGGTACAGCAGTGAGAGAGGGGAGGTGCCGATATTTAATTCGTAAACGAATAATGATAATTCACCCAGACGAACAAAACAGCAATTTCCGTGGCGGCAAATCCAGATGAAATGGTGCACTCTGATTGGCCTAACGCTATCGCTTATAATTCAAAAACTATGCGTCGGACGAGCTTCCGGAAAAGAAATTCTCGGTTAGATTTCAGCGAGGTATCATGCTGGCTAGTCCGTGGGTGGCAATTTAGGGACACCCTGTATATATATATATATATATATATATATCGTAACGATTTAGGCGTTACGTTAATAAAATATGGATCCGCGAGTTTACTTATTATCAAATCAAAGGCGTGAACAAAAATATCGTGATAAATGCTTTTAATGCAATATACGTGTTTCTTGTTTAAAGTCTGAAACAAGACTGTTTTTACAATAATATCGGTTGGCGCAGCAACCTTATTCTTTTTGAAGACATAAGAGGTTTATAAACGTCTTTTATCTATGCTGACTACTAGATCATTAAAGAGGGGCAAAGGGGTGATTTCACCCTTTGTAACACTACTCCCCCCCGAGGAAAAGAGTCGTCCCGACTCGGGAAAGATAAAACAATTATAAAAGTATTCTAGTAGTCAGTGCTCAAAGGTGAGTTGGAGCTGTGGCTCTAAAAATTTAAGAACTCCCTTTTTTACTATCTGGCATTCGCCCACAGTCTCAAGGTAAACCACAGAAAACCTTGAGCAGATCGTTGAGCGTTAAATAATCTCAAAAATTTATGTGCCTTGTTTTATAAAGGTAAGTGTTATTAAGTGTTATGTATCTTCATGAAAGATTATCCGAACGAAACAGGTTCAGGTGGAATCATCGAGGCAGGAACCGAAAATTCCGGGATCAAACAGGATAAAGGCAGATTCCTTTTTTGAAAATTCATACAGGAAACAGGGAAAAAGATGGGTGACTGGTCCTAGTCTTCTTTAGAAACAGCACACCCTAGAGTTTTGGAAGGACAAACGTGAGTGATGGTATAACTAATCAAATTCACTAAGTGAATTTGGGAAAATGCACGAATAAAATAAATTGAATATGTAATCAAAAGAAAAGAAACGATCTTATCTGAATCATTTCCGTGTATCTCTTCAAAATAAGTCCACCAGTCATCCTCAGGAATCGGGAAAGATTGAAAGGAGAAGGCTGTGTCAAATCACCTGAAAAAGTGCTCACAAAAACTGGCACTTAAGGTTAATAAAATGTGAAAATCAAGCAATCGCTCATCGACCTCGAAAAATAATCGTGGCTCATTTCATATTATTCCTTAAACCAAAGCCTATCCGACACAAAACTCGATTCCAGAGAAGAAGTTTCTAGAAAGAAACAACCGAAGAAAACAAATTTCAAATTGATTAGCAACGCAGAAATAACAAATCATTATAAGAAAAGTAGTCGTTAAAGACAGACAAGACATGGATACAAAAGAGCATACTTCCATGAATGCAGCTATGTTGATAAAAGTATTCCTTTTCGAAAATTCGGACGAACTTAGCGAAATAGAAAGCTCTAACTATTTTAACTCTCTCTGGAGAGAGATGTCGTGCGGCCAGCTAAACGCCGTTTCCGAAAAAGGAAGAAGCGGCTTCCTATGCCAAAGCTGCTTTGAGTCACAGTGAGTACATCATATCGAATAACACAAATAAATTATAAGAAAATAATTTTTGTTTCGATCATTTTTTTTTAGCTCTAAACCCGAATTTCTTCTACAAGAAGTCTCCCTTCATCTGACCTTTCTCAAAGAAAAAGTGCTTTGTCGCTCATGCAAACAGAGTCTTTTTGATATAGTAGAAAAAACGGAAGGATGCGAGGGATGTGATAATGTCAAGGAAGAAATTAAGAAGATTTTAAATATTACTCGCCTTTTCCCGTTAATGTAGTTTAATTTCAAAAATTAAGTTTTAATTGTTATAGTTTTTTTTTTTTTTTTTTTTTTCAACCAAATTTAAGAATAAAATTCTTTCAATATTGAATTCAGAGGTTTAACTTTGTCCGTGTATCATTGCAAGACAAGAATTAGAATAAACTTGGTTGGCTGTGGATTCTGCATTGATAACCAAAACAGGAGCCGATAAAGAAGAGAAGGTTTGTTTTACTAACCAATCTTCATGAACCTCATGGATAGTTCTGAGGAGCTCTAAAGAAATACTCGATTCTTCCTCACGAGAACGGGAACTAACACGAACAAAAAAAGTTTCTGGGGAAACTCGCAAATAAACAATCAAATCTACTCTGAGCTCAGACGAGCGAATGAGAAGATCAAAATTTTTTGTCAATAAATGAGATTCGAAGTCGCGAAAATTACCTAACCTTCGACGAGCTTCTACAAAACAATTGCTACTGAATATCGATCTTTCCATCACCTCTATAGGCAATGAAGTCGTCTGCAGATGTCTATCTAACATAACCATTTGAGCGAAATGTTGAAAATAATAGCAATAACGATCTGGGTCTTGATACATCAAATCTAGAAGATTAATTCCAGCTACATTTCGATATTCTTCAAGAGGTTCCAAAAGTGTACAGACCTGGTGATCTGCTAAAAACCTCTTAGTGAAAGTTGTTTTTCCGCATCCGATATTTCCTTCTATAATAATCGTAAGCGGTCGAGTTTTACTCAAATGAATTCCGAAAGGTAAATTCTTCTCCCAATCGATAACCGACTGTAAAGAAGATCAAGTTGATCACAGTCGTCAAGGGTGTTCGTTTGAAGATCTAACCTCGAAGGATGTCCCTGGTGTTGGAGAGATTGTTCCAGGTTGATCCTCTTCAAAAGGAGCAAGACGATCCAAGTGAACCACTTTCTGACGCGAATGAGGAGATCTTCGGATTCTATAAACAACATCATTTATCCGGTTAACCACTAAGTAAGGGCCTTCCCAATTTCTTTGTAGCTTTGGACATCGTCCTTTCTATCTTCGAGGTTGAAAGAGCCAGACAGAATCTCCAGGATTAAATTTTAAATCTCTGGCTCGAATATCATAACGAGTTTTCAATTTATCTGAAGCCATAGAAATTCTATTCCTAGCAAAGTGATGAATTTCTTCTAAACGTTGTTGTGATAAGAAGGCATAATCTGTTTGATGCTGTCTTTGCACAGGAACAGGGCCTTTCTCTAAATCTGACGGAAGTCGAAGATTTCTTCCAGTAAGCATGAGGGCTGGCGTCTGTTTCGTCGTCTCATGAATCGCAGATCTGTAAGATAAGAGAAAGAAAGGGATCCGGGAGTCCCAGTCTCTCTGATTCTGCTCTACGAAGGACGACAAATACTGTAACAAAGTCCGATTCAGACGCTCTATCATGCCGTCAGATTGCGGATGCAAAGGAGTTGTACGAGTTTTTCTAACCCCTAAAATCTGAGTAACCTCTTTCATTAAGGTTGACTCAAAATTTCGGCCTTGATCAGTATGAAGTTCTAGAGGAACTCCGTGTCTACAAATAAATTCTTTAACGAATGCCTGTGCTACAGTAGAGGCTTCTTGATCAGCGAGAGGAACCACTTCAGGCCACTTAGTAAAATAATCAGCAATAATCAAAGCATATTTATTTCCAGAATGGGTTATCGGGAGAGGTCCAAGAATATCCATTGCTATCCTTTCAAATGGAGCTCCCACGTTGTAAATCTGAAGAGAGCTTTGTCCCTTCGCTCGAGGTCCTTTCTTTGCCGTGCAGATTCGACATCTTCGACACCAATCTTCAACGTCCATCCGGCAACGGGGCCAAAAGTAGAAGTTGCGAATTCTGCCTAGAGTTTTATTTGAAGCGAAATGTCCGCCTGCAGGAGAATCATGATAAAGAGCAAGAATCTCTGGAACTCGTGACCTGGGAACCAAAAGTTGCCACCTTATTTCTTTCAAGTCTGCAGATTCCCATTTTCGGTATAAAATTCCATCAATTGAAAGAATAGAGTCCCATTGAGCCCAATAAATTTTCAAATCTGACTCGGCTAAAGATATATGCTGCCAGTCCGGGCGAGTTTCTGCTTCTTTCCAAGACTTCACTTGATTCAACGTGTCGTCCTCTTGTTGCGATTTTCTCCATTCTTCCTGGTTATTTTCGAAAGAAATTTTCCGTATTATAAGAGGGGGGTCACGATTTTTCTCTAATCGTGCACATTGTTTACACTCTGGCATTTCCTCACAGGGTCTTCGAGAGAGAGCATCGGTGTTTCCATGATGAATTCCTGCTCGATGACGAATATCAAAATCGTACTGACCGAGCCTTTCTAACCATCTAGCTACCTGACCTTCGGGAGATTAAAACGAAAGTAGCCACCTGAGAGAAGCATGATCTGTACGCATCAAAAATTTCCTGCCGTACAAATAATGGTGAAAATGTACTACGGTCTTAACAACAGCTAAAAGCTCTCTACGAGTGACACAATAATTCCTCTCAGTTTTACTCAAAACTCTGCTGAAATAGCTTATCACTCTCTCCTGACCTCCCTGAATTTGTGACAGAACCCCGCCTATTCCTGAAAGAGATGCATCCGTATCTAAAATAAAAGGAATTTCGACCTCTGGATAAGCTAAAATCGGCGAAGAAATAAGATTTTCTTTTAATTTCTTGAAAGCCTCTTCGCATTCCGGGGTCCAGTCAAAAGGAATCTTGATTCCGGTCAAATGATGGAGAGGTTTAGCTATACTAGCGAAACCTTTTACAAATCTTCTGTAATACGTACAAAGGCCTAAAAAGCTCTGAATTTGTTTTTTATTCTTAGGTGTCGGCCAAGAAGAAACCTTCTCTATTTTAGATGGGTCGGTCTTCACACCTTGTGCTGAAACGATTTGTCCGAGGAAGCCTACTTCTTTCTGGAACAGATGACATTTTTTCGGGCTCATTTTCAGACCTGCTTGCTTCAACCTAGCGAAAACTTGTCTGAGATTTTGAACTTCTTCTTCAAAGTTCTTGCCAAAAACGATTATATCGTCTAAATAAACGAGGCATATTTTGCCAGTGAGCCCATGGAGAACAGCCTCCATCATCCGTTCAAAGGTAGCCGGGGCATTACTCAAACCAAACGGCATAACCTTGAACTGCCATAATCCTCCTAAACCCGTAACAAAATCGGTTTTTTCTTCATCTAGAGGATCCATTTCAACCTGCCAGTATCCGCTTTGAGGATCTATGGTGCCGAACCAAGTTGCACCAGCTATCAGGTCGAGTGTCTCGTCGATTCTGGGTAGAGGGTAAGAATCTTTCTTCGTTATATCGTTCAGCTTCCTGTAATCGATACAAAATCGTTTGGATCCGTCCTTTTTGTTAACAAGGACGATTGGTGAGGCCCAGGGACTAGACGATGGTTCAATAACATCGTTCTTTAGCATGTCTTCCACAAGCTTCTTCACCTCTTCTCGGGCGTTGAAAGCGAGTCTTCGAGGAGCTTGTTTTATTGGTGAACTCTCTCCGACGTCGATCTTGTGTTTGACAGAAGTACATCGGCCCTTATCACCACTATCTTTGGCGAAAGAATCTATAAATTCTAGCAAAAGAGATTTAAACGATTCTACCTGAGCTGAATTTAACGAAAATGTCGTTGCAAATCATCCTCTGAAAGTTCTATTTCTCGAATTCTAGGAGGAGTCCAATAAATTCCATTTCTATTTGTACAAAGAGCTATTTCGCGATTGTTTGAAGCTAGTGAATTTCTCTTAGTCGAGATAACACAGTTATGAGCTGTAAGAAAGTCTATTACCAAAATACCTTCATCCTCTATATCTGCTATAAAAACCTTATGTGGAGAGTCGATACACCCAAAAAGGTTAATTTGGACAGTAGCCTGTCTCAAAACCGGGGTCTTCTCTCCAGTGGCTGTTCGCAGAGAAAAAGAGGAAACAATCCGGTCATCGGATTTAAAGAGATCCGATCGAACTACGGTTACTTCTGCGCCCGTGTCTATTACCCACAGACAATCGACGCCATTTACAGTACCGCGCGCGTAAAGACCAGACTGTCGTAGACTTCTAATTAAAAATTGCTCTCTAAGAGGGCTTTCACTACTAACAATCTGCGATGATTTTCGCCCTGACAAATCATCTAGAATTAGTTTTTTGAGTGAGTTCCTGTTGAAAAACTTGATTGAGGATTTGCTTTCCCTATTTCTATATTTTTCTTACGCCAATTATAAGAATTTGGATTCGAGCCTTGCATCGGTTTTCCACTAATTTTTTCAATCAGAAAACAATGATTGGCGTCGTGGCCTGTTTTTTTACAAAATATACAAGTCAAGCTAGTTTGACTTGTCACGACCACGTTTTTATTTATACGCTGGTTTTGTTGGTTTTGAAAAGAACCTCGATTTCTTGATTTAAAATTGTTACCGTTATTTCTATTTTTATAATTTTGAGGTTTTGGCTCCTCCGAGTATTCAAAACTCTGTCTTCCTGAGGTGTTTTCGGACACCTCAATCCGACGAAGCTTGTTCAGCCCAAAATATTGCTTTCTCATTGCCTCCACCTCGAGGGCTTTGGCTGTTGCCTCCAGCAAAGAAGTGAGGCCCGATGTTCCAACGGTCATTTTAATTTCCGGATCATTGATTGCATTTAAGAAAGCCTGCGTTGCTAATAAATTTCAAGACGGTTCGTGGTCCGGCAACGCTATACGAGAAAGCCGTTCAATGTCCTGACTAAGAGACGCGAGGTCTTCGTCTCGTCCTTGTCTTCTTGTCTGTAACTGTGCCGTGTACAGTTTCGTTAAGTGGTCATTTCCAGACCTCAACTTTAATGCAGAACTAAGTTTTCCATAATCAGAAATTTCTTCCTCAGACAACGCCGTTAAAACATTCAAAGCCGGCGTTCGAAGACAGGAGGCAAGACTGTGGGCCCTCATGGCGGAGTCCCACTGATTATGTTTAGCAATTGTATTAAACTGGCGTTCATAATCTGCCCATGGAATTTTTCCGTCGAAAATTGGCGGTTTTAAAGGATAAAGAGGTTTCTCATTAATCTGAGAAGCAACCTCAGGAAATCTCGAATTATTTAATTGATTAAAATGAGAATATTGAGGCCGAACTTGAGTCAAAGACTCGGAAAAACCAGCCTCATTATTTACTCTCGTTCTACTAATTGGAGATTCATCTACTCTCCTAATAAAAGGCACAGACCTTGATTCAGGAACATCCTGGAATCGACCTGGATGTTGAACCTCCTGAACAGTAGGAACGGGAACAGGAGAGGGAACAGGAGAGGGAAGCGGAGTAACAACTCTGGAACCCTGCGGTGTCACAGCTGGTCCTCCAGTGCCGCTCATCTGATGAACGGACTGAAGAGCCACCACAGTCGTCCGGAGCAGTTCGTGAAGACTAGTCTCGGAACGCTCTCGAGCCTCCCCTTCTCGCCTCCGTTGTTCTTGTTGTTCTTGAAGCAGCTGGATTAGTTGTTGTTGATGTTGAGTAGCTGCTTCTTGTTGTTGTCTTGCCGCTTCTTGTTGTTGTGTTAAGATATTTAACAGATCAAGTTGCGAAATTGTCGAAGGAATTGGAAAAGGGTCCACTGAAGGTGATGGAATTGTTTCAGGGACCCGCGGATTCTCCATAACGAAAGGTTCTTCTCCGCTTCTGTCTCTTCGTCGTGAGCGCGTCAAACGACTGCTACTCATAATTAAAGTTCGTGCACTGAATTGACTCAATTAATAAGAACTCGAGATCCCGCTTCTGACACCAATTGTAACGATTTAGGCGTTACGTTAATAAAATATGGATCCGCGAGTTTACTTATTATCAAATCAAAGGCGTGAATAAAAATATCGTGATAAATGCTTTCAATGCAATATACGTGTTTCTTGCTTAAAGTCTGAAACAAGACTGTTTTTATAATAATATCGGTTGGCGCAGCAACCTTATTCTTTTTAAAGACATAAGAGGTTTATAAACGTCTTTTATCTATGCTGACTACTAGATCATTAAAGAGGGGCAAAGGGGTGATTTCACCCTTTGTAACAATATATATATTTAAGTTATAAGCGTGACTCCCATAACTTAACAGGGTTGCGGAAATAATAATTCCTGAGTCTCAACGACTTGGGTTGATGTAGAAACGATACTAAAACATTATATTAACACCAATTACAAATAATTACATAAATAATAACAAAAATAATTATAACACTTATAGTCACCTAAATCAACAACAATGTCGGTTTTGACGATCAGGATTATAGGCTTAGTTGACAATGAAAAGAATAAGTTTACAATATAATTTACAATATATTTTACTGAGTGTCCACTATAACACTAGTGGATGTCTCGAGCGCCTGTCAATCACTCCCTTCTCTCCCGAGGCGATGATTCCGCGATGGTCACTCTTGGTTATCCTTTCCGTAACCCGTTCAGCGTGTTTGTTGTTTTTCAGAGATAAGTTTGGGTAAACAGGCCGCAAACTTACATCCCCCCTTCCCGGAGAGGATTGGTTAGGACTCTGGGACGGGTTGTGAATATGGGACCATTTTGCTTTTGTGAAAAATATTTACATCTTTTTTTCTTGTACCGATATCAATTTCATAAATGGATTTAGATATTTTTTTTGTAATTTTGAATGGTCCAGTTCGGACGGGATCTAATTTTTTTCTATTTAATTTATTCCCATTTTGTATATACACTAAGTCATTTTCGTTATATTCTATTGCATTTGTGTGAGTGTCGTAGTATAATTTATTCCTGTTATGCGATTTTATGGAATTTTCTAATGCTTTTGCTCTATTGACATCTAAGTTTTCTTTTGTGTTTTCATTTAATTCCTTTGGAATTATTGACCTGTCCATTCCCGAGAGCAAATAGTTTGGTGAAAAACCTGTAGAGCTATGTACTGTATTGTTATATTCACTTATGCATTGTTCGGCAATTGTTGTCCATGATTTATTTTGGTTTTCGTAAAGTTTACAGCGAATTCTGTTCACTAATGTTTGATTTGTACGCTCGTTTTGTCCATTGGAAAACGGACAATCTACCGCTGTGAAAATCAGTGTTATATTTTTTTCTGTCAAATATTTCTTGAATTCTTTGGAATTTATCCCAGGATATTGGTCTGTCAGAAGTGTTTGAATTTTACCTCTCTTTTCTATTATTTGAACGAGGTTTATAAAATCTTTTGCTATTTGTGTTTTTGAAGTGGAGATAAATGCATATCGAGTTAATTGATCTACCATTAAGTGCATGTACTTTTTTTTGAGATTTATTTCCCGTGAAACCGCCTATTGTATCTAATGAAACTATTTCTAACGGCTTGGACGCAGGACCCAACTGCGACAATGGCGCCTTAAAGTTTCCAAATCTTGTTTTATTTTTGATACAAGTTTCGCATGATCTGCAGATCATTTTAATATGTTTGTGCATATTTTTAAAATAAAATATTGGTGTAATCGTAAGTGTCATCTGTTTAGTTCCAATGTGACCTTGTGACCTATGTAAGTTTTCAAGGGCTGCAATACCATATTCTTCTGTTAACCAGATCTTTTTCCTTCTGTTCAAGGTTTTGTATATAATATCATTTTCTTTACTACAGTGTTTGTCCCACTTCAATTCTTTTTGGTTCTGTAAGATGTTTTGCATAGTTATGAAGTTGACGATTTGTATTTTAGAACCTTCATCATTTTTGTTTTCTGATAGAACCGGGTTTCTTGATAAGCAATCAGCCTCTGAATTATTTATGCCGGGATTATATTCGATATCAAATGTAAATTGTGAAATGTAATTTAATATGTGTAAAAGTTCTGTATCTTTGCAATTTTTTATGTTGAAATTACGTAAAGGTTCATGATCTGTGAATATTTTAAATTTTTGTCCTATTAAGTGATATTGCCAATATAGAATCGCCTCTTTGATTGCTAAACATTCAATAAATATAGCTCTTTTTATTTTTTGAGATTCTGACAACTTTCGCGAAAAATAGAAGACCGGTTTAAGTGTGTTATCTTCTTGAGGTTGTTTTAGTATTGCACCCACGCCTTCTAAACTAGCATCTGTATATATGAAAATTGGTTTAGTGGGGTCGAATATTGCTAGAATTGGTGCTTCACATAAACAACCCTTAACCTTATCAAAACTGTTTTGACATCTAGCGGACCAATCGAACTGCACATTTTTTCGCAAGAGATTGTGCAATGGATCCAAGATAATTGAGGATCTAGGAATATATTTCAGATAAAAATTTACTTTCCCCAGGAATTGTCTAACTTGTTTTTTTGTTTTCGGAATCGGAAAGTTTTTGATCGCTATTAAATTGTCATTAATCGGTTTTACACTATTGTTTGATATTGTGTGTCCTAGATACGTAACTTCTTTTTTAGCAAAACTGCATTTATTCGTGTTTAATTTCAAGCCTTGCTCATGTAAAACTTCCAATGTTTGTTTAATATGTTGTACGTGTTCGTCGTAATTTTTCGAAAATATCAGAATATCATCGATATAATTAATTGCAAAGGTGTCTAAATTGTTGTTTCTAATTATGGTTGAAAGTATTCGTTGGAATATTGCTGGAGCCGATTGTAAACCAAAAGGAAGACACGCCCATTGCCAGTGACCGTGGTGTGTGACGAAAGCCGTTTTATATTTATCTTTCGCACGTAATGGTATTGACCAGAACGCTGAGTTGATATCTAACTTCGAGAAGTAAACACACCTCCCAACACGAGCAATCAGATCATCAATTCTAGGAAAGGGGTAACCTTCCGGTACTATGAGTTTATTTAGTTCGCGATAATCAATACATAGTCGCGATTTTTTGTCTTCATCTTTCTTGTGTACTAAGGTCACTGGTGAGGCATATGGACTATACGACTCCTCGATCAATCCTAATTCCAATAATTTCTTCATTTGAAATTCTATTTCTAATTTATCGGGAATAGAGCACTTATATGGTTTTCTCGATATGTACTTATTTTCCGTTAATTTTATTCTTGCTTCGAAGTTTCTGACTGTACCTATATCGAACTTTTCCTTGGCGAAGACTGAATCGTATTTATTTAACACACCATTCAGACTATCTTCGTTATTGTTCGAAGCATAGTTTATTTTAACGCAATCAAAACTTTGGTTCGAACTTATATTTTGAGAAATTTCAAGTTTTTTGTTTTGACGCAATCGGGATGATTTTATACAATCCAAGCCAAGCAACAGATCTTCAAATGAATCATTTTTCATTATTAGGAATGGCGCTACTTTTTCTATTTCAAACATCTTTAATTTCAAAAATACCCTTCCATTCGTACTTGCTGCGCCGCCCATTGTTCTTATTGTTGAGCCCCCACTCATAGGAATATTCATTTTTAATTTTTTGTAAAATGTATAATTGATCAAGGACACATTGGCTCCTGAATCGTAAAGAGCAACTGCCTTTTCATTACAATTTACGGTAACATGTAGTCTTATAAGTGGGAGGCTATCTAGTTTTTTGATTCGGCAGATTTGATAATCGCTGATCTTGCAATTCTGCAAATTTCCTCTGGATGGAATCTATTTTTATAACCGGCTTTCTCGCAAATACGACATGGATCGAACTTTCGATTTTGCTTATTTATTTCTATACGTGAGCTGTTATTGTTTGATGTTGGTTGAAGTTGACTCAGACTAGACATTAAATTTTCTATTGTTTTCAATTCACGTTTACGAAGGTGTGATTGAACAAATTTTGGCAGGGCAATAACGATAAAATTTATTTGTGAACTGACGCCTAATTCTGGATCTGCATCTATTAATAGGTTTCTCTTTTTTAATGCAAAATCTAAATATGGTCCACTTATCCAACGAAAAGAGTAAGCGTATTCGACCTCTGACCACGATTTTTCCCCGAATGTTTCCAGAAAGGAACTTTCCCAAAAGCTCCAAGGTTTCGTCATACCATAAGTTTTAAAAATTGATGTAAACCAGTCTACGGCTGGTCCTTCTAAAACTAGTTTCAGAACCTCGGGGAATTGATTTTCTTCCACTTTAAATCTTTCACATTCAAGAACAAATAAAGTGAGCCATGATTTTGCGTTCTGATTTTTGTTTGAAAATTTTTCTAATAAAATGCCCTTCGAAATCAATTGGATCGGGGTTTCACGTGCCGGAACTGATAAACTGGATGAGTTTGGAGTGGGTTGGGGGGTTTCTATTTCCTCCAGGTAATAATCGTTAAACACTACATTACCCTCTTCATCGAAGTATAACCTTTGCAGATGCGCATCCAGTGAGACGATAGCTTTTCTCTGCTTCCCTCTTTTATCCAGACTCTTGATAATTCCTTTGACCACTGGTAATTTGGCCAGCTCAGCATGATTCGAAATCGGTTGATCTTTTTGTTCAAAAGAAAAAATTTGTTCCTGTTCCAATACTTGGATGGATTTAACCTTGATGACGGTCGTCTTGGCATTCCAGGCTTCTGCGGCGAACTGGAATTTGACCTTGACCTTCTCCATTTTGTTGTTGATTTTTAAGTTATAAGCGTGACTCTTATAACTTAACAGGGTTGCGGAAATAATAATTCCTGAGTCTCAACGACTTGGGTTGATGTAGAAACGATACTAAAACATTATATTAACACCAATTACAAATAATTACATAAATAATAACAAAAATAATTATAACACTTATAGTCACCTGAATCAACAACAATGTTGGTTTTGACGATCAGGATTATAGGCTTAGTTGACAATAAAAAGAATAAGTTTACAATATAATTTACAATATATTTTACTGAGTGTCCACTATAACACTAGTGGATGTCTCGAGCGCCTGTCAATCACTCCCCTCTCTCCCGAGGCGATGATTCCGCGATGGTCACTCTTGGTTATCCTTTCCGTAACCCGTTCAGCGTGTTTGTTGTTTTTCAGAGATAAGTTTGGGTAAACAGGCCACAAACTTACATATATATATTGTAACGTGGCGTTTCAGAGTCGCCCGTCACAAGGGCACACAACCGTTATTATTTTTAGTTTACGCGTCCTCAGCAGGGTACTCCAACCGAACTCGATACAAAATAGGCAATAACTACTTTTTAACTAATTTTTTTTTGTAAATTCTTTATTTCGCGTTTCGGCGCAAGCTAACAAGGTACTTGGACGACTACGATCCCGACCAACAAGGGACCACTAGCTACCGTTTGCAGCTCTCGACGACTTCGCCTACCGACTGTCTCATCAGACTACACTGGCTACCTTGGTGCACCTTTATATACACCTGGGGTAGCATCCACCCGAACCTTCCGTATCGCCTCGACTGCCGGTGAACAGGGAGATAAAAATCCTCCCGAAGGCCGAGGGCATCGTTTCTCGAAGAGGAAACAGCCGCCAGCTCTATCGGATGCCGTAAGGATGGCGTGAAGGGCAGACCGTAGCCTGCCATTCTCCGACTTACCGGCCTGGTGCCGGACCGACCCCAAACCACTACGTCCAGGTTGATAAAGCCATCGTTTTGAGGATCGACGCTGCCTTCCTATCGGCAGGGACTAATTGTGTGGGTCGTGGTCCACGGTTTGGCCAACCGTTTGACTGCACGACCTCAGGTACAGGCAGCTAGCTACTGCCAGTGCAAAAAGCCGGTGGAGGTGAACAATGAAGCGTCACTCTTCACCCGGTAACTTTGACCGAGAGGCACCCTCTGTATGCCTCTGTCAAAGAAGTCCCCGATGATAGGCAGCCTGGACCGTAAACCGAAGCGGCTACAAAAGCGTACGAGTTGGTGTCAACGACGAAATCGCGAGCAGCACATTACACCACATCTAGCGGTAATTTTGGAAGACGTATGACCACGGAGTAACCAATATTCGCCACAGGGGGATGGCCTATTTGCGGTGGGGGTCAACCCAACTAATCAAAGGGAAGAAGAATCACCTCACGACAACCGCGAGATCGGCGAGCCGAACTGCGCATTCCTTCTATTCTACGCTTGCCCTGCTGAGCGACAGCTGTGTTTTCCGTATCCTCCCGATTATTCTCTCGCTTCAAGCTACCGATATCTTTCCTTCTACCGCTATCGTTCTATCGTTTATTCTACCGAAAACTTTATCCTTCTAAACTCTTTTCATTCTTTTTCCCTTTCTTCTCAGTTTTGCTAATACAACGTATAATTTAAATTAGAGTCAGTTTGTGTGCCTGAGGTCAACCGCCAAGGTAAGGCTTCTGCCTTTGAATTGTACCGTTACGAAGTTGCTCATTATTTCTATTCTTTCTTATGGTATTTATCGACTTTGTGTGAATCATGGTCCACGGCTTAAAGTTGCAGTAAGCCGCCGTGTGGCTGCATGGTTTCGGTCATTAATACTATCTTTACTGTTTCTTGGTTGCATCGTGTGATGCCAGTTTTGTGTGAATCATGGTCCACGGCCTAGAGTTGCAGTAAGCCGCCGTGTGACTGCATGATTTCAGTCATTTATTATTTTCGTATCTGAGCGACCTCGTAACTGCCAAATAATTATTTCTCTTGTATTTATCATTTTTCTGATTATTTGTGAATCTCTATTAGCCTGCTTCTGTACCTTCTATCGTATTTTGAGCCCTATTGGCTCTATATTTCATTCCATACTCTTTTTGTAATAGTAGTGTGCTTTATATTTTATATCTGTCGTTGCTCATTACATTTTTATTTATTTTTGTGCCTATTATATTATACTCGTATATCGAGTTCCTTGGAGTACAAGCGAGCGTAGAATCACCCCTAGATGTTACCGCACCTTTTTCTTTATTACTATTGACAATTTTATACTATTTTTGCCTGTTATTTATTTCTCCGTATTTTGTGAAATTAAGTTTTGTGAATTATTCTTTTGTATTGCGGTGTATTTTAGTGTATTTCTTTATTTTGTAAACTCTCCGAGATTCTCACTCTCTCATAACTTTGTATTTTGGTATTCTCTCAAAAGTTATGTTTAGGAATTCATTATTTAATTCCTTAAGTACGTAATCATTATAAATTATCGAATCTACCGCTTATGAATAATTCTACCGAAGGCTACCTAGTCGATCGGTTGCCGACTTTATAAATTGTTGATGAATGTCAATCTCTCGTACTGGTTCTAATTTATGGTAAATTCGTCGTATTATCTACCGAACTATCGTTACGTTGTTTTCTACCGATCGCAGTAAAGTTCTCTCGTTCTAATTGACAGAATAATAATTTTCGTAGCGTCATTTGCAACTTGGGTAAGATCACGTCGCCCAGTGGCTTGTAGTTTTAAGTCAACTCTTGCATTATATCGCATCTCTCGACCTGCGTCCATTTTTCTCTGTTAACTGCCGTCTCTCGTTTTAAAGCTACCGTTTACTGCTATTCTACCGAAATTTTTGTGAACAACGATTATTTATTTTATTAACTACCGCTGTCGATACCATCTTATTTGCCTGTCTCAATCATGTAACCTTCTCGACAATATATGATCGATTGACCTGTTCATTTTCCTTTTGCTTGGAGTTTGTTCTTTATTTTGTTATTTTCTTCAATTCTGGAATTACTGATAGCTGCCTTGAATTCCGCCACTCTACCGGGATGTACGCGATCGTACCTGTGCCTAGCCAGCCATACAACGGGTTCTCTATTTATCTCTTTTGTATGGTTTTGTGTTAATTTTATTGATTTGCATTATTGTTTGAAAATCGACGCTAACGCGTCTGGCGCCCAACGTAATTATTTTGTTATAGTTTGGTATTGCGGATAAGTAGAGAATCGCGCCAAAGTGTCAACGGTAAGTCCTCATCCGAGGGTAACAGAATTTAGCGTTACAGTATATATATATATATATTGTGAAGTGGATTTTTCTCGCTCTTCGGTCACTCGGAGAAAATAACCGAGAACTTACCGCGTGCACAAGAATTTGGCGTCCGAGAGGTATCCTGGATCTGAAACAATATCGCGAAATTTGTTGGGCGCCTGGCGTGGTCAACACGCCTCGAAATCGGTAATACGATATACCGCGACCATATGCTCGGTAGCTCAGTACCGCGGAGAGGGGAGGGGTAATTTTTGGGTAGAGAGAATTGCAACACAAGTAAGCCAACGCGTGAGGTGGCCAAATCACTATAAAATTACAATGGTATATTTCTCATCAGCGAGATTATAAAACAAGAAGAAATAAAAATAAAAATAAAAATAATAATAATACGACTACGCCAGTCGTCCTTCGCGGTTCCAAATACAATGTTAAATTTGATCTAAACGAAATCAGAAAGGGAGAAACACACCAAATAATAAAAAAAATAACAAAAAAAAAGGTGAATAAATCTAGGAGACCTCTACTGCCTACGTGCGCTAGTCGCCGTCTTAATAATACCCTAATTCATAAAAACCAAAAACAAAATCGGACTCGATGCGCTGCCCGCGAACGTCCTTTACAAAATGGCGCTGATCGCCAACTTACTACTAACTGATAATGCAAACAAAAAAAAAACTAAACTGAGGCGAGGCTCGTCGCGACACCCGCGATCCTCCTCTAAAACCGCATATTTTTATCAGCGCGCACCCGAGCTTCACTTTCTCGGCGACGGCGGGACGCAGTCGCGAATTCGAATGCTCCCCGTGACTGCTCGCGACCTACCCGAGAATGGAGGATGTACCGGACGAAGTAAAATGACCCCGTGTAACGGACTTCGGTCACACTCAAACTCGAGACAATAACGTCTCGGCTCAACCCGTGGCTCGACTCGATTTCCTGGATTCCCCGAAATTAACGCTACTCCCTTGCGCGCAATTCAGGCTACGGTCACCCAGCAAAAGAATCGGCAAACGAATTTCGAGTACTTTTCGACACGCAAATTCCAAAAAGGCTATCCTTTATCTGATCCGCCTTTATCAATTACTCTCGAAATTCGATCGCGAGAATATCAGCAGCACTTACCGCTCCACATCCAGTGTAGGAAGGCCCCCACACCCTCGTGACGGGTCCCTGACATCTCTCGCAAAGCCGTCGCAATGAACACCAAAAAAAAAGAAGATCACTGATGCGCACGCTATTATCCACTCGCTAAGAACGCCAAAACTCGAGTGATCTCGGATGGTCGCAACGCCGATCTCGTCGCGCTAATTTTTCGTGACGTCATCACCCTAAGAATGCGCAACAATCGATCGGTCATCGATTTCGGGGATTGCGCAACTTGCCGGGCACCTGTCGTCTCTACGCGGCGCAGAACTTAAGGCTAGATCGCGATGTCGTCTCCCGCGCAGCTCTACGTAGTCCTAGGGTTGGGCGGGGTGGTGCTCCCTCGTCGCTAGCTGGTACCTCGCGGGTGCCTTGGTTGGGCGTAAGCGGGGCGAGCGGGGAGGCTGCGGCGCGCCGGCCGCCAGCGGGAATCGCGTCCGCCTTGGATTCCCGCGCTGCAGGGATCTGCGTTGCCTCCCCCTCCGCAGCCTCGGTGTCCTTCCCGCGAGATCTCCGTGGTTTCGCCTTGCCTCGAAAGATGTTCAGCGTCGGAGTCGGTCGCTGTAGGGTAGCCGGTGCACTCAAAAAAAATAAAAAACAAAAGCCTGGAATATCTGGGTCGCAATGCTCTATTTCGTCCCTGTCGAAGCTCGGGTGCGTGACTCCAGTTCTGGCGCTCTCTAAGATTATTCCGCGACTCGATTTTCTAGACCCTGATTCCGGGATCTCGCCCAGGGTTCAGGGAGTCTCTTGTAACGAGCAGGCCTAACCGAACTGCCACGTTACAATATATACCGGGTGTCCTATTTTAATCTTACATTTAAATTATCTCGAAAAATATTGCTCTGATCAAATTTTGTTCGAAACAAAAGTTTTAGAGTTCAAAGGGGGACGTTTAAAAAAAATTTTGTTGAAGGTCCCAAATTTACAGAAGCGACGCTACGATGGCTGACTTGGTTTTTTTTAAGGGAAACCCAACTTTTTTTTATGACAAAACAATGCATTGCATTGAAACTAACAACTTTTGTGAGAAACATTTTTCGATTCAGATTGTGGTTTTCATGTTGGAACTCCATTTTTGACCATTTAGCGCTGTCCGAAAGGTACCATACAAAACCCAAACAAACCCAAACAAACCTAAACAAAAGTGTGCATGCATCTGTGTGTGCGTGTCTGAGGTTGCACGATTGTGGGCATGTTTGTTTTTTTTCGCGAAGAAAGAAATGCCTATCGCACGATAAGAAATTCGGACTTCCCCGGAATAGTCATGACTCGACGACTGTTTCGTGCAGTTTGCCTCACGGGTCACTGTCTTCTACCAGGAGAAATTCACGTCAGCTATTACTCTTGGTCTTCTTTACGGCTTTATTAAGTCTCAGACGAATTCCCTTGTGCGCTTATTTCTGCATAACATACTTCAGCATTTGTATGGATCACCAGTTGCCGATGCTCATGTATCCTCCGATGCATCATGAGCGTTTCCTTGAACGTAAAACTTGTCATCGATTTTTCATTTAGTTTGGTCCGCGGGTGCTATTCTATTTCGCACCTTCCCTCTGAATCTTCGAAGTTTCGAGAGGGCACTCCCCTATCCGCCACCTGGGGACGCGCCGTGTAGCAGTTTATCTATCTGCCGGCGGTGTGTGTGCGCGTGTGTGTGTGTATGCGTGTGCGTGTGTGTGTGTGTGTGTGCACAGCGGAGATCAGGAACTGTGGGGCGTCACTCCCACATTTTTAACAACTCAAAACCCTCTCCGCTGTGTGTGTGTGTGTGTGTGTGTGTGTGTGTGTGTGTGTGTGTGTGTGTGTGTGTGTGTGTGTGCTGGTTGCTTATTGCTTATGGCTGATTGAATATTTACTATTTTTGGATAGTGGTGAAGTTTGAGGAACAGCTTCAATTGCTCGTCGTTCAGAGCTACAATTCCGTTACATTGGGTATCGGGAATAAATCGGGAGTGTGTTTGAAATTTATAAGTTACGGGAGAATTATACTTGAATGACCAGTTAGGTTCTGTGAAATCTACTATTATATCAAATGTTTGAATGAAATCTAGACCTATTATGCAATCAAAGCTAAGGGAAGGTATAACGCGAACGTGAATATCGCGGGTAGTTCCTTCCAATTCTATCGGCACGATTATTTCACCCGTGACGTCAGCCTTTCGGCCGGCGGCCGTTACGACTGCTCCGCTATGAGATTTTTGAATTGGAAAACCTCTCGATTCGATCAATGCCGAAGTTTTTAAATTTACAAAGGTTCGTGATGAACCGCAATCAAACAAGGCCGTTACACGTAAATCGCATATTTTGAGAATCAGAAATAACAGTGGTTTCCCGTGAAGCGGGTATACTGGACTGCAGGAGTCAGTTTGTTCAATAGGTGGACCGGTAGTAGTATTAATAATGTCGGTAGTATTAATAATTTCGGTAGCATCAATAACTTTGGTAGTATTATCAATTTCGGTAACATCAATAATTTCGGTAGTGTTATTAATTTCGGTAGTATTATTAATTTCGGTAGCTAAAGAACAAGGTCTGACAATTTGTTCGAGCGAGGTTTTGGGCTCTATTGTGAGTCTGGGTTCCGAGGTTGCCCTTGCGCGCGGTTCCCGTGGTAGTTTTCCGCACACCGGGTACATGTGGCTCGGGTATGTCCTGTCAATCCGCACGTGAAGCAGAATTTTGTGCGCGGCGCGGTGCACTGTCTCTGATAATGACCAGGTTGCTGGCAATTGTAACACACAAATCTGGAGCTTGTGCGTGCAGTTATTTGTTCGGTAGACGGTAGAAATGGATTGGAACCGGTAGATGGAGCGGTAGAAGTTGCAGGCGAGTTAACGTTATTCGGATTTTCATTTTGACGGTAATGATTCCGGTGGCCGGTATTATTCCTAGGTGGTCGCTGGTTATAACGCGGGTCAGGTCTAGGATCCGGGGGTCTTCTATTGATGTTCGGGT
Organism: Neodiprion fabricii; assembly: GCF_021155785.1. Lineage (NCBI taxonomy): Eukaryota > Metazoa > Arthropoda > Insecta > Hymenoptera > Diprionidae > Neodiprion > Neodiprion fabricii. The sequence goes on along the minus strand of NC_060242.1, from coordinate 12,032,578 downwards.
TTGATCGATTTTCTCGAATAGGTGTTCTATACGCAGCATTAACATCATCGTTTGGTCCGTCCTCTAGATGTAAGTTGGCTAACGCGAATCGCGATTGACGAGAGTTAGCGCGTGTTCCGCGATATGCTAGTTCCGGTAGCAGTGAGTTTTCGGGAGTCGGTGGTACGTGATATCTGTTACTAGCCGCAAAACTCGTCTCTAATTGTCGAGCGATATCCTCTAAATCATCCAGATCTTCGAGCTCTCTTCTTCTTATCAATACTTGAAAACGCGGTAGCAGGTTTCGATAGGCATAATCCATCTCCTCGTCGTGTGAGAATCTGGGATTTAATCGATTAAAATACGAACGCATATATGTGAGGTAATCAACGACTGGCTCGTTTTCGCCTTGCGTACGGTTACGGATCTCTTCACGCAATGTGAATTGTAAATTCGGATCGCCGAACCTATAACGCCAAGCGCGTTCAAAATCGGAGAAATCGTGCCATTGAGGTCGTTTGTTTCGGAACCAGTATAAAGCTACTCCAGAGAGGAAAAACGGGAGACTGTTAAGAATATCATTATCGCGTAAATTGAACAAAGTTCTACCCTCCTCTATTCGCGTTAAGAAAGCTTCGGAATCTTCATTACGCGTTCCTGCAAATCTTAGATTCCATTTTCGCATAGCCTCGTGTGCGGCGAGCGTATTTGGGGTGTTATTATTAAAACGCGGCGTGTTATGATGGAACGAGGGAGCTTCGCGACGCGGTGTAAAACTAGGCGGTATCGGGAGGTATTCTCGCGCAGTGTCTATATTTTGCGTTCGGTGTTCCAAAGAACCTCTAACATCGATAGCCGGAGCGCTGTTTTGGTTCGACAATGAATCATGCATATCGCCGGGAGAAGTATTATTTAACGACCTATGACTTTCCGTGCTTATTCTGATTTCACGCGTCGATTGTGGGCTTTGCCTCTCGTCCGTCGGTATTTGTAAAGACGAGGGGCCGGCTTCGGCACCAAGCATCGTTTTATCGGGAGTCGCAGGATCAGTCATTTCTCCGCGAGAAATTCGGTAGAATCGGATTAAACGATCTCGTAAAGTCGGTAAAGTTCCTTCTGCTGATAATGCACGCTGTCTTAGCTCGTGACGTAATTCCGCTGCAGTTAACAAATATATCCACGCGTCCTTTACAGACGGCAACGAAGGCATGTATTGTTGTTTACTATTTACAAAACTGCTTGTAACGAACACGGATGATCCTGAGTGTCAATACGCGGTCACGAACAATAAACACGGTCTCGCTCGTGAGTTGTCAACAACTATTGCGGGCGAATAAAAAAAATTGTTTGCGCCGCGCGCTGCTCTCCGCGAACAATGCGTCGGCTAGAAGTAAGACTCGCGGGGGATTATACCGTCGTTGGAATAATATCTTTAATCCGGGACGTTCCGTCCGCTAAATATTTAAATATTTGGGGTCGATTGGTCACTCAATATCAACTGTTTTTCCAGATCTTTTTGAATCTTTAGGTTAGTAACTGACTGAATAAAAGCGGGAAAAGGTTTCTTTTGTTAATGATAATTTCTCTCTTTCACTCTCTCTCTCTCTTATTCTCTCTCAAGTTTTTAATTGAATTATTAACTGAAATTTTTCTGTAGCTGGCCTTTTGTGGCCCCACGTTGGGCGCCAATTTGTAACGTTAAGTCTTTTCTGCCCCTCGTCGAGCGCTAATTTGTAACGCTAAATGTTGTTACTTTCGGATGAGGACTTACCGTTGACACTTTGGCGCGATTCTCTACTTATCCGCAATATTAAACTACAACAAAATAATTAAGTTGGGCGCCAGACGCGTAGCGTCGATTCTCAAAGAATAATATAAATCAATAAAATTAACACAGGACCGTGCAAAAGGGATAAATAGAGAACCCGTTGTATGGCTGGCTAGGCACAGGTACGATCGCGTACATCCCGGTAGAGTGGCGGAGTTCAAGGCAGCTAGCAGTAATTCCAGAATCGAAGAAAATGACAAAAATAAAGAATAAACTCCAGTTAAAAGGAAAATAAATAAGTCAATCGATCATGTATTGTCGAAAAGGTTACATAGGTGAGACAGGCAAATGAGATGGTATCGATAGCGGTAGTTAATAAAATAAATCGTCGTTGTTCATAAAAAATTATCGGTAGAATAGCAGTAAACGGTAGCTTTAACACGAGAGACGGTAGTTAACAGAGAAAAATAGACGTAGGCCGAGAGATGCGATATAATGCAAGAGTTGACTTAAAACTACACGTCACTGGGCGACGTGATCTTACCCAAGTTGCAAATGACACTACGAAAATGATTATTCTGTTAATTAGAACGAGAGAATTTTACTGCGATCGGTAGAAAACAACGAAACGGTAGTCCGGTAGAGATACGACAAATTTACCATAAATCATAACCAAGATGAGAGATTGACAGTCAGTAACAATTTACTAAGTTGGCAAACGATCGACTCGGTAGCCTTCGGTAGAGTTATTCATACGGTAGATTCGATAACTTATAATCATTACATAATTGAGGAATTAAACAGTGAATTCCTAAACATAACTTTTGAGAGAATGCCAAAATACAAAGTTATGAGAGTGAGAGAATTTCGGAGAGTTTACAAAATAGAGAAATCTACAAAAATACACCGCAATACAAAAGAATAAGTCACAGCACTTAATTTAACAAAATACAGGCAAATAAATAACAGGCAGAGATAGTATAAAATTGTCAATAATAATAAGGAAAAATGCGGTAATCTATAAGGGTGATTCTACGCTCGCTTGTACTCCAAGGAACTCGATTTACGATACAATAGGCACAAAAATAAATAAAAATATAATAAGCAATAACGGAAATAAAATATAAAACACACTACTATTACAAGAAGAGTATGGAATAAAATATGAAGCCAATAGGGCTCAAAATACGATAGAAAATACGGAAGCAAAATAATAGAGATTCACAAATAATTAGAAAAGTCATAGATACAAGAGATAATTATTTGGCAGTTACGAGGTCGCTCAGATACGAAAATAATGAATTACTGAAATCATGCAGTCACACGGAAGTCGTGGACCATGATTCACACAAAATGGCATCACACGGTGCAATCAAGAAACAATAAATATAATATTAATGACCGGAATCATGCAGCCACACGGCGGCTTACAGCAACTCTAACCGTGGACCATGATTCACGCAAAATCGATAAATATTACGAGAAAGAATAGAAATTGTGAGCAACTTCGTAACAGTACAATTCAAAGGCAAAAGCCTTACCTTAACGGTCGATCTCAGGCACACAAACTGATTCTCATTTAAATTATACTATAGAATAACAAAACTGGGAAGGAAAGGAAAAGAGAAGGAAAAGAATTGAGAAAGATAAAGGTACTCGGTAGGATAGACGGTAGAACGGTAGCTTAAAACGGTAGAGAGGTCGGGAGAGCAATTGGAAAATTGAAGCTGTTCCTCAACAGGTCGAGCGTAGAATAGCAGGTCGTAGTTCAGCTCGCCGATCTCGCGGTTGTCGTGAGGTGATTCTTCTTCTTTGATTGGTCGCTTGACCCCCACCGCAAATAGGCCATCCCCCTGTGGCGAATATCGGTGACTGCGTGGTCGTACGTTTTCCAAAAATTACCGCTAGATGTTGTGCAATGTGCTGCTCGCGATTTCGTCGTTGACACCAACTCGTACGGTTTCATAGTCGCTCCAGTTTGCAGTCCAGGCTGCCTATCCTCGGGGACTTCTTTGACAGAGGCACGCACAGGGTGCCTCTCGGTCAAAGTTAGCGGGTGGAGAGTGACGCCTCATTGTTCACTTCCACCGGCTTTTGTACAGGCAGTAGCTAGCTGCCTGTACCTGAGGCCGTGCAGTCAGACGGTTGGCCAAACCGTGGACCACGACCCACACAATCGGTCCTCGTCGATAGGGAGGCGGCTAGTTCCTCTTTGAAGAACGATGCCCCCGGCCGCCGGGAGGATTTTTATCTCCCTGTTCACCGGCAGTCGAGGCGATACGGAAGGTTCGGATGGATGCTACCCCAGGTGTATATAAAGGTGCACCAAGGTAGCCAGTGTAGTCTGGTGAGACCGTCAGTAGGCGAAGTCGTCGAGAGCTGCAAACGGTAGATAGTGGTCCCTTGTTGATCGGGATCGTAGTCGTCCAAGTACCTTGTTAGCTTGCGCCGAAGCGCGAAATAAAGAATTTACAGAAAAGAATTAGTTAAAAGTAGATATTGCCTATTTTGTATCGAGTTCGTTTGGAGTACCCTGCTGAGGACGCGTAAATTAAAAATAATAGCGGTTGTGTGCCCTTGCGACGGGCGATTCTGAAACGCCACGTTACAGAATATAATGAATAATTAGATAAAGAGAGAGGTAATAAGAGAGAAAGATACGAGTGTTGGGCGCCAGACGCACATGCGTCAAAAACAGATAATTAGACAAAGAGATAAAGGTAAAGGTAATAGATAAAGGTAAGGTCAGGTTCTACGACGGTTTTGCACAGTTTGCTCAGATAGACAAGATAATGGTAGAGGGGCGGGGTCGAATCCAATAGATAAAATAAGAAACAGGTGAAGCAGGAATAGTATCAAATATATTAAGTAAGAAGCGATAAGTCCAATGACAAGCAAGTAGCTGAAGAGATTGAGATACAATTACGATAAATGTGGTAATTAACTATATTTACAGCCAGAGAAAAGTTAAGCGTGAGATTTAACAAATAACGGAACGTTTTCCGAATAAGCGGGAAATATGCGCAAGCTCGCGATACTATGATTCGAGGTAATAACTAATACGGTTTTATGATAAATAGGCAGAACAGAAAAAGATATACTGTACTTGAATTGAGCATTAAGCAAATAAACCATAAAATATGAGAAGCGATTATAAACACCATCGAAATACAACAATTGTGATAGTTATCACATTAACAGAATGATCAGAAATAGGCAGACAGGGAATTATGAATTACAAGGTAAATTCAAGCAACAGGTCAAGTAGAAAATTATCACAAAATATAGGTACTAACAGATAATACGTAGTCTCTAGTTTGCGGTAAGTGCAAGAGAAAGAGAGATAATATTCGGTACGATGAAAGATAATTCAAGATAAGGCAAACAATATTCAAGATAATTAATATGCAACGTACGGCAAACCAAATAGACTACGGACAACTACGATCAGCGATATTAGCAAAGAAAATAATGAAAAAGATGTTATGCGATACGGCACAATACTCCAATGTCAAATGAACGACGAGCGGGACCGCGCAGCGATGTAAGATCGCTCCCGCGGTACACTCACTAAGGTACGATAATCGACGCTAATAGGTAAAGAGACAGATATGAACTAATCAGAGAAAATATAACGAAATAGCAATGATCAATAGCTAAGATAAAAATTGATCCTTCAACGGAACGCGCTGCTAGACAGCGATATTAGACATTCAAATTTGCCAGAAGAGAAAGACAATAAAATAAAGCAATAGTCACTACAATGCGTAAGTAATAGTCAACCAGTCGCGAAGTTACTTGCAATAAGACAGAGAAAGGGACAAGGTAAGAGATAAGAGAGAATAAGGTACGAGCCCAGGTGGCTCAAGCAGACCAACTGCAAGATAAAGAGAGAAAGAGTACGAGCCCAATTGGCTCAAGCAGACCAACTGCAAGATAAAGAGAGACAGAGATAAAGGCAAAGGTACGATATATTGCAAGTAATCTCGTGGCTTCACAAAATAGAAAAGAAACCTTACTTACATAAAAGAAGATCTAACAGGTGCTAGAGAATGCGATACGATAGCTGTACGACGACTTGCGTAGAGATAATAATAACACGTTTGCAATTAACGGAAGCTGAAGTAGAGTTAACGAAAAGCACGTCTGCTATTAGCGGTAACTGAACGTATAGTGACGAGGTGAGCGATGATCCTGATTTTCGTCGAGCTGCTGTCACGTGATTCTTCCTCAAATTTGCGGTATTCTAATTGGACCAGCAGGTCGCGTAGGTCTGGTCTACGGGTAGGCGGCGATAATCCCTCGCCGTTTGTTTTTCTTCTCCCTTGACGACAGGTATCGAGGTATCGGGACGTCGGAAGGTGGTCAGAGATGTTTTCCTTCAGCTGTGCGGTATCGTTGGTGAGAGGGGAGGTCGTACTGCTCATGTGTTGCGATATTGAGGTGTGCGACAAGGTTGCGTCACTGGTCCTTTGGACTTGCGACCGACTGTAACTCACTCCTTGCTTTACTGGTACTCCCCGTTGTAGCTATTTCGTCGGCGCTGCATCCCGGCCCTCGCTCATTGAAGCCCTCATGCCGGAACGATCTGGTGGTGATGGCCCTCAACCCGGATCCCCACACTAGATCCACCAGTTCCACGTGGTCAGCATATTCTAGCCTATTCCACGCCGCAGTCTTTCGATAGGACGGTTCGTGAAGAAAAAACCGTCCTCTATTTGATAGATAACGACTCAGTAGCTCTCATGGTCGGTTCAGCTCCAGGCTGATAAGTATCGTCGACGGAAGGTTTTTTTTGTGTTTTTGACGCGCAGCCCTGTACGCCGCCTGACGATGCATCCGAGCGGTAGAAGCATTCGTTCGTGGTTCGGCTCCTGGCCGATAAGTCTTAAATAGTTGGAGGTACTGCTTGTGCATCACGCACGACCCTGTTCGACAACTAGATAGGCATCCACCGGGAGTGGTTTCAGCGGTATTCGTTCGTCTGTAGTCGGTGGTGGTCCATGTTGAGCTGTTACGTGACCCCTGTCAGGCAGTGTCCTGGTATCTTGACGCGAAGGTCTCGTAGATTGTTCTCGTAGAGCGTTACAGAATTAGAAAATAGCATAAAATTAGCTCAGTGAAGAGAATTCAACTTAAAGATAATTGGTCGTCCATTTTTGGAGTATTGGCCTCAGACGTGCTTTCATTATTTTTAGCGATATTTGCACCTAGAGGAATGCGATAATTAAACAAAGTGACGGGGTACGAAATACCACGTCACCACTCCCTCCTCCTTACGGTGTACCGAGGAGGTCCTTTGCCATTCGGAAACCATCATGTTGACTACTTACTTTTGCATGTGACTAGATGACCGCTAGAGATGTTAGAGATAGTTGCTGGAGATAGGATGTGATTGAAGTTCCATGCGATACCTGACTTGGTTGCGAGACTTTGGAGTGCGACTTACTGAATCTTGGCGAAAGTATGATTTTGAAGGTTCTACTATTGACCTGATCGGTTGTGAGTGACGGAAGGGAAGTGATGAGCTAAATTTTTGCGAGAAGTTAGAAAGGTGGTGGATTCGTTTGTTTGGTTGAAGGGTGTTGTTGCAGAGGAGCTCAGACAATTTATACGATATGGAGCGATATGGAAATATTGGCCTCATGTAAGGCGTTATTCTGGATAAAGCGACAAAAAAAAATTTGTAACCGTTATTTTTAAGATAATTGCGACAAAAAGGAGTTTTGACCTCAAGTTGTTACTGCGTTAAGTGACTAGACATCGCGACGATGACGCGGTAGAATTTAGGCGTTTATCTTACCGAGAGCGGGTTTCTTTAGTTTTTAATTCCTTCAATTTTGGAGAAGTCATGATGTTAAGGTCGAGTGGGGTTTTAATTGTTAGGCGTTATTTTGTAACCGATTTGCGAGAGTGGGGGTTAATTGATTCTGTATCGGTGTATATGACAGAATTCAAGAGTGGCTCGTGGGCGCACAGTGAGTGATTGGGTACATTTGATAAGGTGGGTCACTGTTCCTATAGTAACGAGAAAATAATTGTGTAGCGATGATAAGATTATTTATTTATAAGAGAAAAAAAAATTTCTTTGCTAGCCTAGTGGCATAAGAAAAAAAAAGAAAGAGAACAATTTTGCGGTATTAAAAATATGCGATAATAAAAAAAATTGCGATAATAAGAAAAATGTTTGCGGTATCAAAAAAAAGCGGTCACATTGGCGAGAGGCTGCGATATGAATTGAAAGAAAAAAAAAATGAATATTAGCGATAATAAAAAAAATGTTTGCGGTAAAAAAAAATGTAACCTTAGCGAGAGGTTTTTGCGATATTAAAAAATGTTTGCAGTAAAGAAAAATCTGTGACCTTAGCGATAGGTTTTTGCGATGTTGAAAAAATGTTTGCGGTAAAGAAAAATCTGTAACCTTGGCGATAGATTTTTGCAATATTAGGTTTAATAGGTAGAATTAGCGGTATCAAAACAGTCGAAAGTCGCGGTGGGCGGTGCCGCTGCCGCGCCGGGTCCAGTAGATGTCTGGCTCCCCCGGTGGCGGTGGGGATATGCCCCGTTGTTGGCCGAGCGTCTTGGGTGGCGGGTGACACTCCGGGCACTCCGGGTGTAAGTACCCGTACACCCCGCACAGGCCCGCACTTATAATAGGCACGGTCTTCGGGCACTCTATCTTCGCAAGCCGATACCCGGTGGCCGTATTGCTGGCAGATCCAGCATGACCCGTACGGGGATCTGCCGCCGACCACCGGTCGCGGATACCTCGGCCTCACCGGTGAGTTGGCGGTTGGTGCTGGCCGGTGGGTGCTGTTCGCCGCCCGGGGTGCGGTCCTCTCCCGGGAGCTGCGGCGCTCGGGTGGGGTGGAGGCCCGTTTCACCCCCATCACGGTTGGCGGTTGGTCTGCGATGGTGACCCTCTTGGTCTTGCGGGTCTGCGTGCCTGACGAGCGCGTCTCGCACCGGGTGGCCGGACCCTCCGCTTGTGTCGTGACCTCGCCCCGCCCGAGACCATTCCCAGCCTGCGTACCCCGAGTGCTGTCGTCCGGGTGCGGGTGGATGATGGCTGATTGCCGCAGGGCCCTGTACCGTTCTGCACGGTCTTCCTGGACCTCCAGGGCGGCTGTTGTTAGGTCCAGCCAAAAGATGGGGTGTTGGCGACGTAGCTGCTGCAGCAGCGGCTGGTGGCGAGCCAGCCTGGCCCAGCCCCTAGGTTCCCCAGCGTTCGCCTCGGGGAACTGAGGCTCCTGGTCAAATTCCCCCTCCGTCTCGCTTGAGTCGCTCATGCTCGGCACAGTAGCGGTATCGGGGTTGTTGCGGTAAAAAAATTTTTTTTTTCTTTTGCGTAAAGTTGGCGGTATCTGCGAAAATCAAGTCTAATTGTTACGATATGGCTTTAAATGCCAAATATGAGTTTTCACAATCACCTTGTTACCAACTACGTCACTGAGTTCAACGACTACAGGGGAGATGGTTCTGGTATGGTCCATGGAATTTCTTGGCCAGTTTGGCGCTGTAATTTTAAGCAGCCGAAGAAAGAGTATGTTGGCGTTTCAATACTAGCTCTCCCACGGAGTACGGTTAGGTCCGGTGACGGCGATTGTAATAACTGGCTTGTCGTTCAAACGCGTCAGCCAGGTTTTCGGCGACTCATTCCCGCAACAGTTGGAGGCGTTCCATACGCTCCTTCCAGAGCTCGGGACTCTGTCTTTCCACTTGTACGTCGCCGTTGGCTATTCGCCGAAGGTAGTTTGTTGGAGCTGGTGTCTGACCGAGATTTAAGAACACTGGACTCGTTTGGGCGGAAGTATGATGTGCGGTATTGTAAGCGAAACGAAAGTCGGGGAGGTGTAGGTCCCACTCACGGTGTTCTTGTTCAAGGAAAGCGATAATCATGGTTTTTAGCACGCGGTTGACTCGTTCTACGGGATTTGCTTGAGGGTGATACGGTGGCGTCGTCGCGTGGGTTACGCGGTAGGTATCGGCAAGTTCTTTTATTAATTTGTTTACGAATTCGGTACCATTATCAGTCAGTAGTACTTGGGGGGCTCCTCAGCGTGATATGATTAAATCGCTGAAGGCGTCACTAATGTTACGACCGGTAGCCTTGCGCAAAGGGCAAATCTCGATCCATTTCGTAAACAGATCCTGGAAGACAAGGAGATAGGCGTAGCCCGAGCGACTGGGAGGCAATGGACCCATTATGTCGGCGGCGACTACTGTTCACGGTTGTTCGATGACCCTACATCCCATTAAACCTGCTAGGGCCTGTTGTTCAACCTTGCTTCGTTGACAGGCGTCACAACGCTTGAGGTGTCGGACCACGTCGTGATACATGTTAGGCCAATAGTATGCGAGAGCTTATCTGCGATAAGACTTGTCGACACCTAGGTGACCGGCTTGGGGGTCATTATGTGCTTCTTGTAAGGCGCGAGAACGAAGATTTGCGGGTAGGACTAGTTTCCGAGCATCTAGATCTCGAACTAGGGTACCGATCATTGGATCTTCGCGATAAAAATACAACTTGTCCCCATCTATTTTCCAACGCGGAAATTTCTTAGGTTGCGATATTACTTCGGCTTTACGCCGATCGTACCAGGGGTCATCCGATGTTGTTATAACGGCGGCTACTTCGGGGATGCGGAATAGTGCGTCAGGAACTACGTTTAGCGCACCTTTACGGTGAATGATTTCGAATTCATAACTAAGCAATTCGAGAGCCCAACGGGCCAATCTCCCCGTGGGGTTTTTGAGATTATGGAGCCACCTTAGACTACTATGATCGGTAATGACGGTAAAATGGTAGCCCTTAATGTGAGCGCGATATTTCTGTATGGCCCATAACACGGCGAGACATTCCAGTTCGGTCACCGAATATTTTCTTTCGGCGTCCGATAGGGTTCGACTGGCATACGCGATAACACGCTCCGCGCCATCTTGGGTCTGGGTTGATACAGCCCCGATTCCGACATTACTAGCATGCGTGTGTAAAACAAAAGGTACTTCAAAATTCGGGTAGGCTAAGGTTGGTGCGGTAGTTAAATGGGTTCGAATTGAATCAAATGCGGTATTTTGTTCCTGATCCCAAATCCAGTCCTGAGATTTCTTTAAGAGCCTAGTTAACGGTTCGGTAATTGAAGCAAACTTGGGAATAAAGCGACAATACCAAGATGCCATTCCTAGAAAGCGTCGGACTAACTTGACGTTAGTCGGTACTGGATAATTAACTACAGGTGAAACTTTTCCGGGTCTATTTGTAAGCCGTGTTCATTTACGAAATAGCCGAGGTACTTGACCTCCGAGCGACAAAACTTACTCTTTTCAGAGTTGACGGTTAATCCTGCGGAATGAATGACGTGTAAGACATGTTTGAGCCAGTGAAGGTGTTCGTCAAAAGTTTTAGTAGCTATTATTATATTGTAACGTACTTTGACGTTACGGAAAATAAATATGGATCCGCGAGTTTAATTATCAAGTCAAAAATCAAGAGCGTAAGTGAAATGTGAAAATGCTTTAATGCAAGATATGTGTTTCTCGTTTAAAGTCTGAAACAAGACTGTTTTTGAAATAATGTTGGTTGACGCAGCAACCTGATTCTTTTGAAAGACATAAGAGGTTTATAAACGTCTTTTATCTATGATGACTACTAGATCATTTAAGAGGGGGCAAAACGGGTGATTTCACCCTTTGTAACACTGCTCCCCACCGAGGAAAAGAGTCGTCCCGACTCGGGAAAGACAAAACAATTATAAAAGCGATCTAGCAGTCAGTGCTCAAAGGTGAGTTGGAGCTGTGGCTCTAAAAATTTAAGGACTCCCTTTTTTACTATCTGGCATTTGCCCACAGTCTCAAGGTAAACCACAGAAAACCTTGAGCAGATAGTTGAGCGTTAAATAACTTCAAAAATTGATGTGCCTTGTTTTTACAAAGGTTAGTGTTATTGAGTGTTGTGTGTCTTCATGAATTTAAAGACATCAAAATCATCCGGATCGTCGTCGAAAAGAAAATTCATTCCTCTTAAGGGAAAATAGCCCGGTGAATCAAACACAGATGAGTTCGACGAGGCGGGAAACCATAAATGGAAGAACTCTGGGTCCTAGGCAACGTAAAGGCTGATTCCCTCTGAGAACCGGCACAGGAAACAGGGAAAAGAAATGGGTGACTGAATCCAGGACTTCTTCAGAAACTGCACACCCTAGAGTTTAGAGGACAAATGTGAGTGGTGGTATTGTCACGAGCGCCGCACATCTAACCAAAATTGTAACATTATCATTTTTAACTATCATTTTTATTATTATCATCATGAAGACAAGGAAGCATAGTTTTAGTTTAACCATAAAGTATCTCATCATAATCAATTCGTGGTATAGCCAAGCGCAACGGCGTAGCTGGACAGCCAGCAACGTCAGCGTCTTCGCGCCCGCCGGATCCCGGGTGTAATCAACACCGGGATGAGGCGAGCGCGAAATCACGCGCTCCGAGGATGACCGTTGCGAGGCGAGCCTTTGTTTAAAATTGCAAACTCAGCAAAAAGCTCGCTCGCCGTCCGACGTTCCAAGGGGTGTCGGACGAGCGAGCGAAGTCAGTCCCGTTAGAGACAGCATTAAACCAACATCTACGGAATCAGGCTCCTTCAGAGCTGTCGAGTAAAGAGTTATCAGTCTTGGGTCTCCGACGATCACAGAGAGAATTCCCTGTGGATCTATCCGCGGTCATTCAAGCGTCTCGCGTCGCGACATCAGTCTGTGAAGCTAGAATTAAGCGCTATAAGCAAAGCCACGAACTTGATTAAGCCGTGTAGTACATAAGTGAGTGAGTGAAGGTGCAAGCTTCGGCACCTGAGAGGCCGAAGCCGAATCCAGTCAGTGAGATCACGAAAGAGCGAGAACGTGAGTAGCGTAAGAAATATTGTAAGCTTCCTTGTCTTATTATCGCTGCTTCAAGTTATTCATTAAAAATCTATACTTGCTTCCATTCAAAACATTCGCACGCAATAATTGAAATCCTCCAAACCATTTCCCACGGAACGCCCTGTAGAGGACGTTCACCCCCGAATCCGCCAATAATTAAATAATAAACCTCATCAATAACCAAGAGGGTAAGTCGTCGCGTGCGAGACCGCTCCGCACGTGACAGTATAACAATTCAAATTCACTAAGTGAATTTGGGAGAATACACGAATAAAATAAATTAAATATGTATTCAAAAGAAAAGAAACGATCTTATCTGAATCATTTCTGCGTCCTTCTTCAAAATAAAACCTCCAGTCTTCAGAAATCGGGAAAGATTGGATGGGAAAAGGCTGTGTCAAGTAACCTGAAAAGTACTCACAAAAACTGACACTTAAGGTTAATAGAATGTGAAAACCAAGCAATCGCTCATCGACCTCGAAAAATAATCGTGGCTCTTTTCACATTAATAAAGAAACAAAAGCCTATCCGACACAAAATCCGATTCAAAAGAAGAAGTTTCTAGAAAGAAACAATCGAAGAAAACAAATTTCAAATTGATTAGCAACTCAGAAATAACAAATCATTATAAGAAAAGCTTTCATCGAAGACAGTTCTTTTCCGAATCTAGAGTTGAATACACAAGAGCACACCTACATAAAAGCGGCAATGTTGGCCAAAGCTTTCCTCCTCGAGAATGCAGCAGAACTCACCGAAATGGAAACTTTAAACTATTTCAACACTCTGTGGAGAGAAATCTCCTGCGGACAACTGAACGCAGTTTCAGAAAAAGGGAAAAACGGCTACCTATGTCAAAGCTGCTTTGACTCACAGTGAGTACATCATATCGAGTAACACAAATAAATTATAAGAAAATAATTTTTGTTTTAATCATTTCTTTAGCTCTGAACCCGAATTTCTTCAACACGAAGTCTCCCTTCATTTAACCTTCTTTGAAGAAAAAGCACTATGTCGTTTGTGAAAGCAAAGTCTCTACGATATAGTGAAAAAGGCAGAAGGATGCGAGGGATGTGACGATGTGGAAGAAGAATTGAAGAAAATTTTGAATATTGCTCGTTATTTCCCTTTGATGTAATTCAATTTTAAAAATCAAGTTTTAGTCAACATAGTTTTTTGTTAACTAAAATTTTTTTTAAGAATAAAATTCTTTCAGTATTAAATTCAAAGGTTTAACTTTGTCCGTGTGTCATTGCAAGACAGAAACTAGAATAAACTTGGTCGGCTGTGGATTCTGCATTGATAACCAAAACTGGAGCCGATACAGAAGAAAAGGTTTGTTTTACTAGCCAATCTTCATGAACCTCACGAATAGTTCTGAGTAGCTCTGAAGAAATGCTCGATTCCTTATCACGGGAACGGGAACTAACTCGAGCAAAAGAAGTTTCTGGGGAAACTCGCAGATAAACAATCAAATCTACTCTGAGCTCAGACGAGCGAATGAGAAGATCGAAATTTTTCATCAATAAATGAGAATCGAAGTCGGGAAAATTACCTAACCTTCGGCGAGCTTCTACAAAACAATTGCTACTGAATATCGATCTTTCCATCACCTTTACATGTAGTGGAGTCGTCTTAAGATGTCTATCTAACATAACCATTCGAGCGAAATGTTGATAATAATAGCAATAACGATCTGGCTCTTGCTACATCAAATCTAAAAGATTAATTCCAGCCACGTCTCGATATTCCTCAAGAGGTTCTGAAAGTGTACAGACCTGGCGATCTGCTAAAAACCTCATGGTAAAAGTAGTTTTTCCACATACGGTATTTCCTTCAATAATGATCGTAAGCGGTCGAGTTTTACTCAAATGAATTCCGAAAGGTAAATTCTTCTCCCAATCAATGACCGACTGTAAAGAAGGCCAAATCGATCACAGTCGAAGAGGGTGTTCGTTTGAAGATCTAACCTCGAAGGATGTTCCTGATCTTGGAAAGACTGTTCCAGGTTAATCCTCTTCAAAAGGAGCAAGACGATCCAAGTGAACCACTTTCTGACGCGAATGAGGAGATCTCCGGATTCTATAAACAACATCATTTATCCGGTTAACCACCAAGTAAGGGCCTTCCCAATTTCTTTGTAGCTTTGGACATCGTCCTTTCTGTCTTCGAGGTTGAAAAAGCCAAACAGAATCTCCAGGATTAAATTGTAAATGTCTGGCTCGAATATCATAACGAGTTTTTAATTTATCTGAAGCCATAGCAATTCTATTCCTAGCAAAGTAATGAATTTCTTCTAAACGTTGTTGTAATAAAAAGGCATAATCTGTTTGATGCTGTCTTTGCACAGGAACAGGGCCTTTCTCTAAATCTGACGGAAGTCGAAGATTTCTTCCAGTAAGCATGAGGGCTGGCGTCTGTTTCGTCGTCTCATGAATCGCAGATCTGTAAGATAAGAGAAAGAAAGGGATCCAGGAGTCCCAGTCTCTCTGATTCTGCTCTACGAAGGACGACAAATACTGTAGCAAGGTTCGATTCAGATGCTCTATCATGCCGTCAGATTACGGATGCAAAGGAGTTGTACGAGTTTTTCTAACCCCTAAAATCTGAGTAACCTCTTTCATCGAGGTTGACTCAAAATTTCGGCCTTGATCAGTATGAAGTTCTAGCGGAACTCCGTGTCTACAAATCAACTCTTTAACGAATGCCTGTGCTACAGTGGAGGCTTCTTGATCAGCGAGAGGAACCACTTCAGGCCACTTAGTAAAATAATCAGCAATAACCAGAACATATTTATTTCCAGAATGGGTTATCGGGAGAGGTCCAAGAATATCCATTGCTATCCTTTCAAATGGAGCTCCCACGTTGTAAATTTGAAGAGAGCTTTGTCCCTTCGCTCGGGTTCCTTTCTTAGCCGTGCAGATTCGACATCTTCGACACCAATCTTCAACGTCCATTCGGCAACAGGGCCAAAAGTAGAAGTTGCGAATTCTGCCCAGAGTTTTATTTGACGCGAAGTGTCCGCCTGCAGGAGAATCATGATGAAGAGCAAGAATCTCTGGAACTCGTGACGTGAGAACCAAAAGTTGACACCTGATTTCTTTCAAGTCTGCAGATTCCCATTTTCGGTATAAAATTCCATCAATTAAGGGGATAGAGTCCCATTGAGCCCAATAAATTTTCAAATCTGGCTCGGCTAAAGATATATCCTGCCAGTCTGGGCAAGTTTCTGCTCCTTCCCAAGACTTCACTTGATTCAAAGTGTCGTCCTCTTGTTGCGATTTTCTCCATTCCTCCTGGTTATTTTCGAAAGAAATCTTCCGTATTATAAGAGAGGGGTCACGATTTTTCTCTAATCGTGCACACTGTTTACACTCTGGCATTTCCTCGCAGGGTCTTCGAGAGGGAGCATCGGCGTTTCCATGATGAATTCCTGCTCGATGACGAATGTCAAAATTGTACTGACCGAGCCTTTCTAACCATCTAGCTACCTGACCTTCGGGAGATTTGAACGAAAGTAGCCACCTGAGAGAAGCATGATCTGTACGTATCAAAAATCTCCTACCGTACAGATAATGGTGGAAATGTAGTACGGTCTTAACAACAGCTAAAAGCTCTCTACGAGTGACACAATAAGTCCTCTCGGTTTTACTCAAAACTCTGCTAAAATAGCTTATCACTCTCTCTTGACCTCCCTGAATTTGTGACAGAACCCCGCCTATTCCTGATAGAGAGGCATCCGTATCTAAAATAAAAGGAAGTTCGACCTCTGGATAAGCTGAAATCGGCGAAGAAATAAGATTTTCTTCTAATTTCTTGAAAGCCTCTTCGCATTCCGGGGTCCAGTCAAAAAGAATCTTGATTTCGGTCAAGTGATGGAGAGATTTAGCTATACTAGCGAAACCTTTTTCAAATCTTCTGTAATACGTATAAGGGCCTAAAAAGCTTTGAATTTGTTCTTTATTCTCAGGTGTCGGCCAAGAAGAAACCTTCTCTATTTTGGATGGGTCGGTCTTCACACCTTGTGCTGAAACAATATGTCTGAGGAAGCCTACTTCTTTCTGGAACAGATGGCATTTTTTCGGGCTCATTTTCCGACCTGCTTGCTTCAGCCTAGCGAAAACTTGTCTGAGATTTTGAACTTCTTCAAAGTTCTTGCCGAAAACGATTATATCGTTTAAATAAACGAGGCATATTTTGCCAGTGAGCCCATGGAGAACAGCTTCCATCATTCGTTCAAAGGTAGCCGGGGCATTACTAAAACCAAACGGCATAACCTTGAACTGCCATAATCCTCCTAAACCCGTAACAAAAGCGGTTTTTTCTTTATCTAGAGGATCCATTTCGACCTGCCTGTATCCGCTCTGAAGATCTATGGTGCTGAACCAAGTTGCACCAGCTATCAGGTCGAGTGTCTCGTCGATTCTGGGTAGAGGGTAAGAATCTTTCTTGTTTATATCGTTCAGCTTCCTGTAATCGATACAAAATCGTTTGGATCCGTCCGTTTTGTTAACAAGGAGGATTGGTAAAGCCCAGGGACTAGACGATGGTTCATTCACATCGTTAATTAACATGTCTTCTACAAGCTTCTTTATCTCTTCTCGGGCGTTGAGAGCGAGTCTTCGAGGAGCTTGTTTTATTGGCGAACTCTCTCCGACGTCGATCTTGTGCTTGACAGAAGTACATCGGCCCTTATCACCGCTATCTTTGGCAAAAGAATCTTTAAATTCTAGCTAGAGATTTAAACGATTCCACCTGAGCTGAATTTAACGAAATCGAATATCTCTTAACCCGTTGAGGACACATGGGGTCCAACGGACCCCAGACAAATTTCAATGCAATTTTAAATCTACAAAGACCCTTAGGAATTAGATATATAGCACCATCTGTTGTTGTTTGAAGTCTCCACAACAAGTTTTGACACGTTACGAAGGTCTCTTTGGCATTAGTCATCCTGCAGAGACATATTAGTGCGCACGTGTTTTTTTTTTGGGGTTCTGTAGACCCCGTGTGGCCTTACTGTGGCAAAATCTTAAAAAAATTCAATTTTTTTTTTATCGTTGATTGATGTTATATTGTTTCTGTAAACGTAAGTATTTATGCATGAATTGAATTTTTTTTTTTCAGCAATAAATAATGGTTATTAATTAAATATATATGTGTGTATATATACAGATGTCTTATAATCTTCGACCTCGAACTATCGCCAGCCGTCTAATGGAATAAAATTAAAGTTTCGCACCGGTTTTAAGTCGATACATAGCGTGAAACACACATGAGAACTGTTTTTCTGCGTGGGGTGCGCTGGACCCCGTGTGTCCTCAACGTTATTTTTTCGATGTGTGTCCTCAACGGGTTAACAAGACTCTGTAAATGTAAAAGGAAATGTTGAAAATGATCCTCTGAAAACTCTATTTTCCGAATTCTAGGAGGAGTCCGATAAATTCCATTTCTATTCGTACAGAGTTATTTCGCGATTGTTTGAAGCCAGTGAATTTCTCTTAGTCGAGATAACACAATTATGAGCTGTAAGAAAGTCTATTCCCGAAATACCTTCATCCTCTATATCTGCTATGAAAACCTTATGCGGAGAGTCGATACACCCAAAAAGGTTAATTTGGACAGTAACCTGTGTATAGTCGAAGCTTCTTTATAGGCGAAGTTGCCTCGTAGTTCTGAATTGAACCTTTTTTATTAGTATGAAGGATAGAGGTTGAGGTTTCTTGAATAAAAAAACTCTCGCGTTTGAGCCATCGAATTATGAATGTTTATTGGCTCTTGTGGGAAAAGCCTTGCGGCATAAAAACCCACGAAGTATGAACGTGTATTTGTAAACGTATAAAAGCATGTGTCGATTGTGTATATGAATGGGTATATGCCGGTTACAGCCCGTTTGGCTCATGCCACCGCGATCTCGAGTGCGTTTCGTATTGCGATTTTTGTTTTATTCGATTTGATCGAATTTCGTATGATTTGCATTTGCCTTACTCCGAGGAGCAAACGTGTATGAGAGTATGATTGGTGTTGGTAGTACACCAAGAGCGCTCGGGCTCGTTGTATGATGGAAGGGTGCAAGACCCTTGGTATGCGTGTATGGGCACTCGGTCCCGTGTAGAATGAGAGACACTCGGGCCGTACTCATCTACCTTACTCCGTAGAGCGAACGTATACGAGAGGATATTTGGGCCTCTCGTCTTTTGGTCGTGGTACGAGAGAACGCACGGCGTCACTCACGATCGTCACTAGACGGACGACTTAACTCGACTGTTTTAAAAAATGCGTGATGCGCGCTCGCCTCCTCATCTACGCGAGATTTGGCATCCCTGCGGAGACGAATCGTTCGAGCGCGGCTCGCACGGAGATCGCAATGACACGGGCACAAAACGACGCTCAGGCACTGAACAACCTGTCTCAAAACCGGGGTCGTCTTTCCAGTGGCTGTTCGCAGAGATAAAGAGGGAACAATCTGGTCATCGGATTTGAAGAGATCCGATCGAACTACGGTTACTTCCGCGCCCGTGTCAATTACCCATAGACAATCGACGCCATTTACAGTACCGCGTGCGTAAAGACCAGACTGTCGTAGACTTCTAATTAAAAACTGTTCTCTAAGAGGGCTTTCACTCCTAACAATCTGCGATGATTTTCGCCCCGACAAATCATCTGGAATTAGTTTTTTGGGTGAGTTCCTGTTGAAGAACTCGACTGAGGATTTGCTTCCCCTATTTCTATATTTTTCCTACGCCAGTTATAAGAGTTTAAATTCGAGCCTTGCATCGGTTCTCTACTAATTTTTTTAATTAGAAAACAATGATTGGCGTCGTGGCCTGTTTTTTACAAAATATACAAGTCAAGCCGGTTTGACTTGTCATGACCGTGTTCTTATTTACACGCTTGTTTTTCTGGTTTTGAAAAGAACCTCGATTTCTTGGTTTAAAATTACTATTTTTATTTTTATTTCTATAATTTTGAGGTTTTGGCTCCTCCGAGTGTTCAATACTTCGTCTTTCTCAGGTGCTTTCGGTCACTCAATCCGACGAAGCTCGTTCAACCCGAAATATTGTTTCTTTATTGCCTCCACCTCGAGGGCTTTGGCCGTTGCCTCCCGCAGAGAAGTTAGCTCCCATATCCCAACGGCCATTTCAATTTCTGGATCAGTGATTGCATTCAAGAAACCCAGGTAACAATTTAATCTTTTGACATGAATGTGACGTCTTTATTGTGATGATCCTGATACGTTCAACTGTAAACGTAATCTTTACGTAATAAAAGTAGAACTAACATATCGGAAACGTAAACTCCATATAACGACAATCCATCACAGCCACACCAGTGTGTTACGTAAAGTATATGCTATGGTGTATATGCGATAATACTTTCCGTAGAAATGATGTAAGACATACGGACCGTTTGTACATAACGTATATGGAACAGTGTAACATTTACTTTACATATTTGAGGAATCAAGTGTGACGTAACTAACATAACGTACGCAAGCTGTAACCGCAATCTGCCGCATCTACGTTACAGCGTATCTTTGATTGTACCATCCCTTGAAAGAGACAGCACGGATACATAACTTATGTGCGCATAAGCGCAACGTATACCAAGATCTACGGCTCCTATGTTTCTGCGTATCTGCTACTGCGCCATCTCTGAAAGTGGAAACATAACCTCGAACATATAACCTGCAAGTTCTTATAAGTGAAGCATAATATTATGCAGACGCGTCGTGTGTTTTATTTGTGACTTCAATACCAATTACTAATAAATATAATATCAGGTAATTCGTTACTATAAATACAATATCAGGTGATTAGTTTATATTTTTCTTATTCAAGCCGAGTCGTCGGTTAAATCGACTCTGTTTAGTGAGTGAATTTGTATGAAAACCACGAAAAAAGTTAAGGAATCGAAAATCTGGATACTTTGACATGTATTCATGCGTTTTACGGTACTGTATCTCTTTATAAATGAAAACGCTCAATCTTCTGATAAACATATAATAGGTAAAGGTTGTGACGTGGATTTTTCTGCACCTCGGTCACTCGGAGAAAATGACCGAGAACTTACCTCGTACACAATAAATCGGCGTCCACGATGTACCCTGGACCTAAAACAATATCGCGAAATTTGTTGGGCGCCTGGCGTGATTAACACGCCTCGAAATCGGTAATGCGAAATACCGCGACCATATACCCGATAGCTCAGTACCGCGGAGAAGGGAGGGGTAATTTTTGAGGAGAGAGAGAGATGTGACACAAGTAAGCCAACGCGTGGTTTGGCCAAATCACTGTAAAATTCCAATAATATATTTCTCGTCAGCGATATTACAAAAAAAAAATGAAAATAAAAATAATCATACGACTGCGCAAGTCGTCCTTCGCGATTCCAAATACAAAGGTTTAAATTTAATCCAAAAGAAATAAGCAAGGGAGAAACAAACCAAATAATAAAAAAAAGGAAATGAATAAATCTAGGAGACCTCTACGGCCTACGTGCGCTAGTCGCCGTCTTAATAATACCCTAACTCGCAAAAACCAAAAACACAATCGGACTCGATGCGCTGCCCGCGATCGGCCTCAACTACGACGCTACTCGTCACTCAATTATAAACCGCTAAACAAAAACGTAATCTAGATCATACTCGACGCGCTAATCGCAATTGTGATTAAATCTAGCTGGTATCTTATTTCTACGGGCGCTAGTCGCCACCTTGCCGATGCACAATAATTCATAAACTAAATCAAAAAGACGTGACTCGACGCGCTAATCGCGACCAAATTAATCACTCTAGGGGGATTTTCTAATCGCGCGAGTGTATAGCGTATTATGACGCATCCGAGCTCCAGTCGTAGTCTCTATTCCCCCAAAGTTCACCACCCTTTTTACGTACGCAGACTCGACGAGACCCCGTGCAGCGGAATTTGGCCGCACTCAATTTCACTCCGAAATTGTTCCCCATTCAAAACCGTGACTCGACGAGAGACTTTACAGGGATTCCCTTGACTCTACGCGTTATCGCGAAAACTCAGGCTACGGTCATCCTCAAGGAGATCGGCAAACAGATTTCGAGCGCTACTCTAACTCTAAGATTACTTGGGCCGACCGTTTTTTTTTCAGTGTGCCAATTTAACTTGCGCTCGAAATATGCCCGCAAAGAATTATAAGCGCTTACCGCTCCGCAGCCACACGAGGAAGTCTCCTACTCCCGTCTCTGCTATTTCGCACACACAAATCTCTTTTTCTTTTTTTTTTTTTTGAATTTGACGCAACTCAACCATCGCGAACTGTCGCCAGGACTCAAGTGACGAGTCCTGCAAATCGGAGCCGCAATTCGAACATGCCCCGAACATAGGCGTCATCCATAGGCAAAATTTTCCCGATCGCATTGGGGTTCTCGTTACGCAATTCTTACAATCTAGCGTATCGCTATCGTTGAATTCCGCTGTCGCGGGGTGTTGATTGGCTGGCCAGTCTCGGGTACCCCGTAGCTTGGCAGTGGCGTGGTGATGACTTCGCGAGGGCACCTGTCGTCAGTTGGGCGCCGGAGGGGGGGGCTACGGCTCGCCGGCCACCAACGGGAATCTCGTCCGCCTTGGATTCCCTCGCGGCAGAGCTCTCCGTTGACGCTCTCTCCGTAGCCTCGTGCGAGGCCCTCCTTTCGTCGCGATCCGCCGCGATTGCCATCCAGTAACGTCGTTCTGACTTGCTGCCGATCCCCTGTCCGAAGCCGCATTTACTCGCCACCCAAAAAAAAATAAACAAAAATCCTGAAAAGTCTTATTCGCTAAACCGGCGATGGTCCCCTCTTAGAGTCTCGGGTGCGTGACTGTTGTCCTGGCGCTCTTTTTCGAAATGAGCCGCGGTCTACTCCGCGTGCTCCCTAAGTCTGTGGTCCGTCTAGAGTTCGGGGAGCCGTGTGGAACGCGCAGTAAAACTGCCACGTTACAAGGTATAAATTTTGAATCAGCCAAAAGTGTTTTATAATTAGATGAAAATATCAATCATTTTCCCTCTGCCAAAATAAATTTTACACAACGTATTGCAGGTACCAATTATTTGTTATAGGTTATATATATTTTTCCTATGAAGACGATTAGTTTCCTCTGCAAAAAGTTTAAAATTTTGTCTGGGTTCACGATTTGAAGAATATATTATACTTAATTAGTATGGGATACTTGGGGTCTAAGCTAATTTTTTGTAATGGTTGTGATAGCTAAATTCAAATAATATATCATTATGCTAATGCGGTTAATGAGCATTTCAACGCATTCGATCATTTTCACAGGATATTATCGGAAAATGCCCAAGATTGGAAAGGAGATTACTATTCTGTCTACAAGGCAGCAAAGACGATTAATTTTAAAAGAAGCTAAGAAATTGAAAAAAGTGCTAAAAAAATAAGCTCAAAAACTAATAATGAAAAATGTGAGCACAATTTGAACGACAACAGCTCAGAAAATACAGATCCTAATGTTGATGCATCAGAGGCAGGGTATTCAGAATATAATTTTCTCGAGACAGAACAAAGCAGTCCAGCTAGAGACGAAAACTTCAATGCTGAGCCTGATACTAGCGGTAGCAGTAGTTATTTCACAAAGAATACTGAAGATTGTGAACAGCATAGAAACAAAAATAATTCTGATACGTATACGGAAATTCAGAATTGGGCTATTGAATCATCAATAAGTCAAACCCATCTGAGCAATTTGTTGAAAATTTTGAAGAAATATGGACATGATTTGCCATCTGACGCAAGGACTTTCATGCAAACACCAAAAAATATAAAAACTACCAGTATGTCACCGGGTAACTATTATCATTTTGGTTTGGCCAATGTTTTAACTAAATCTGTTTTGAAGTATTATGCGCCTAAAGATTTTCCATCAGTAATCAAATTCAATATTAATGTGCATGGTCTTCCCTTAACGAAAAGCTCTGGAAGCCAGTTTTGGCCAACTTTAACGGCTATTGAAGCACCTTTTCATACACAGCCTTGCGTCGTTGGCATATACCATGGCAATGAGAAACCTCTGGATTGTAACGACTTCTTGAAATATTTTGTCGAGGATGCTTTAAAGGTTTGTGAGTCGGGTATACAAATAGAAGGCCACAAAATATCATGTGAACTGAACGTCTTCATATGCGATGCACCTGCGAAAGCCTACATCACTGGTACCAAAGGACATAACGCATACTTTGGATGTAGCAAATGTATGCAAGAGGGTAAATTTAAGGCAAATCGTGTGACGTATCCTGAAGTTGATGATACTTTGAGAACAGATGAATCATTCAGATTGAAAGTCAACGAAGAATATCACAAGAAGCGATCCATTCTCGAAGACTTGAAGATAGGAATGGTGAGCCAGTTCCCACTGGATTATATGCATCTCTTATGCCTTGGTATCATGAAAAAGCTGCTTCAATTCTGGGTAAAAGGAAGAAAAAATGTGCGGATGACCAGTGCACAATTGAAGGCGGCCTCCGATTACTTGATGTCGTTAGCCGCAACATTATCTGAAGAATTTGCAAGAAAGCCGAGACCGTTAGAGCAAGTCAATCGATATAAGGCAACGGAGCTAAGACAACTCTTACTCTATACTGGACCGATAATATTTAAAGAACATTCAGATAAAGATAAATATTATCACTTTCTTAGCCTCAGTGTCGCTGTACGAATTTCATCCAGCGAAAAATATTCTACGACACTGATAGACTACGCACGGAGCTTATTGATATATTTTGTATCAAATTATTCACGGTTGTACGGTGCAGAACATATTTCTCACAATGTTCACAACTTAATCCATATTTGTGACGATGTACAATTACTCGGCCCTCTCGAAAAGTACAGTGCTTTTAAATATGAAAATTTTATGCAAAAAATTAAGAAAAAAGTTAAAACATTGAACAAACCCTTACAACAATTTATCAACAGGGTCCACGAAGAAAATGAACTGAAAATAAATCCTGCACAAAGAGAGTATCCGATTATAAAATTTGCCAGCACCGGAGAAGACAGTGAGGGTAGACGATTTATAAAGTCAGTAGAGTATGAAAACTTCTTCTTGGGTACAAAAAAAAGTGATAACTGTGTTCTTTTACGCAATGAAAACATTATAGCCGTCAACCGTATTTTCCTCAGAAAGAACAAAATATTTTTGTACGGAAAAAAATATCGGGATTCGAAATTATTCTTCGATAAGCCCTGCGACTCTTCGGAAGTCGGTATTAATGTAGTAGATGAGTAGAACGTTACAAATTCGTTGTGATTGAGGCCAGACACATTGAACACAAGTGTTTGAAAATGCCCATAAACGAGCGAGATAGTGTCGTATTTCCGATGGTTCACGAGATTTGAATTTCCGACGCGTAATTAAACAAGCAGTTCCCCTATGCGAGCCTACCCTGCGCGCGCAGGCTCCTATACGTACGCACCACGTTGTAACGCTCTTACAAGCCGAGCTTCAACAAGTCTCACACGTGCGTGTACGGATCTCACCACGCGGTTTGCAAGGTACGTACCGAACCGATAATCCTTTATTTCTCCGTTTTGTTTCAAATTTTCACATTTAATCAGCTTACAGCTAAAATCGACTCAATTTAGTTCTGGATCTAGGTTACCACTTATGGTATTTGCTACCTACTTACGTTTCTATAACCTATACATTTTTGCAACTCGTGTGCAACCGATAATAAATTCGTCTCGTATATATTACGCATTCCCCGCAGATTCAAATAGGCAGTAATTGATCCCAAATGGAAGAAATTCCTGATCAATATTAAATTTGGCAAATGTATGTAGGTACTTTACCGTAAGAGAAAAAATCGCACTATTCTCGAAATGCACGTGCGATATATTATATGCAAATGATATATTGTTAGCGCGATTGGAGAGATGAAAATCTGTGGTTTCGATTTTCTTAATTTTACAGAAGAAGATATTTCGAAAAATCCCTTGGTTTTCATTAAAATTCAATAATCATAACCCGGCGACTATTCTTCAAGTTTTCAGTATAAATAATGGAAGTAATTGAGTACATTGTTCGATGAAACTTATTGTTGAGATCCATTAAGATTTACAATAGATAGCAATAGAGCATCTAATTGAGGTAGGGAGGTTATAATAGAATGAATTAGATATCCAATTAATGTTTCTACTACATGACTCGACGTCTTCCTCAGAAATTCAGAATTTTATATTTTGATATTGACAAATATAAAGTTTTTAGTCCTCAAAGGAAACTATCGACCATGTTTTAGCGATGTCGATTGCATAACTTGGGTCTTTCGTTGCCACCCTACTTGATCTCAAGTGATGAAATTCATTGTTAATAATATATTGTTCTATACTTTTGTTATCTAGTGAATTCATTTACTGACAATGACTCTGACTGGGCCATACGCTGTCGTTACGTTTCTCGACGAAGATGATTTTAGTGATGGGGACGATGATATAACGTCCGAAGTTCCAAGTACATGGCTCACTGCTACCAAAACTGAGTGTTGGTGGCCGAAAACAGCAGACGTAAAATCATACATAACAAAACGAAAGCCCCCTGTAGAAGACAGTAGAAAGTGGACACTCTGCCGTGTTAAATTTGAAGGCTATTACGGTAAATAATTGTATAAACTGCATGTAATAGGCCTTCTTGCTTTTGTGAACTCAATTGAAAATGAAGTGATCGTCTAAAGCTCCGTGATATACTGTAGAATGCTTCGTGTTTATGCCAAAAAAAAAAACTATGCAATTTGAAGTACTTGAATGTCATTGAGCGTTTGAAAAAATCTTCCAATCATGATAATTTAGCAGATCGTAATATGATTCATTTATTCGATTAATAGCGTAATGTAACAAGCTAGGTAGACATAATTGAATATTTACAATTCTCATATTTACAGAAAATTTGGAGAAAGCTCGGTCTGCGGCTGCAACTAAAAAATCTGAAAGTAAGAGTAGCTCAAGTCAAAGTCAAGGTGATAAACCATATCTTAGAAAAAGGAAACAGCCGCTTCCTCGCGTAAGGGAAGAATCTACCGATAGGGAAGATTCGCCTGACAGTGAACATCCCACAACACCCTCGATGCCAGAGCCACCGTAACTTGATAAAAAGAAGAATATGAAACCTACTGTTAAAAATCGATCCATTGATATACCTAATCAGACAGATATCCCAAAGTCATCAAAACGAAGCCAAACAAAGAATAGTAATCCACTATCAGACTCTCAGACAATAATAGACATTGAACATTTACCCATTGATTTAAACTCGACTAATACGAATACTATTAGTATCCTCCCGGCACGAGCGAAACATATCGTAGGGAAAGATACCAACCTATCGTCAACACCTCATGCATTTGAGTCTTGGCCCATCGATATTGTAGTAGATGATTTTGACATAAATGCGGATAATGGAACTGCAGGTACATATATGGATAGTATTTTTTTATACAAGTTCCTAAAGGTGGCATGTGTGCATGAGTGGTCTATGATTTGGATTTAGTAGTGTAGAATAACCTTAATGAATGATAATTGGGTACCGTCAAATTTTTTATTTGGTTGATAAGCGTGTTTTTTTTTATCTACAGACTTTCCAATCAGTACAAAAAGACGCGTTGATCCTTCCCTAAATGCTAGTGCTTTACACCCTTCTGCTCATCAGGGTCTAGGAGGGCACTCAATATTATTTGACGGTAGTCTCCCTGACTTATGTAATAGTACGTATATGAGAAATTGGGACATACGCAATGCAAATTTTCTTGGATCAAAATAATATTCATGGTTCACAATGGAAGTACATGGGCTCGAGTACAATACGATTATTTTGCTTTCAGATTCTCAGGAAAAGACAAGAATACTCATAGAAGGTAACCTTGATTCGTTTTTAAAAAATTTTAGAGTGACCAAGTCCTGCTTGAATTTTGTATTCAGTTTCGATTACGTATTTGTGTTTGTACAGAAAAATTCTCGGCATTAACCACACTATTGGCTGAGATGTTGGTCACTCAACAATTAGTGGATCGACGTTTAGCTGAGATTGAAAAGAAAGTGGGTCAATATGGAACTGTAGGTCACGGAAAAGATTTTAGAAAGGTTACAGACGATCTTCCATTCAAAAACACTGCTGATATACAAGCGTTTGAAAACAAATTGGCTGATGCAGATTTTTGCAGTACTTTTGTGAGTGATTCATGATGTATTTTTACAAGGGAATTAGCAAGTAGACTTGCTCATTCAATTTTGGACAGAATTGTTTCTTTTCGTATTCTGAAACATTAACAGACGGTTGAATCAACTGAAAATCAAAAATGCCTCCAATCATTCTTAGATTATGGTAATAAATGTATTGTAAAAAAATCAACTCTGATGAGAGTGTGTGTGTAGGAAATTTTTCTGAAGAGGTACGGCTGGGAATCTTAATCACTTTTATTGTATCATGAGAAATTCATAGCAAGAGTATTACGATTTGTCTTTTTCTAGTCATTCAAAGATTCAAAAGACGACTATTTTGGCAAAATTTCAAGCGAGTTTCTCTCAAAATATCCTTTCGAAGCAACGACCGTTGAATATGTTCCTATGAGAATTGATCAGTCATGTACAGGCATTTTTTTACAAAATATTTGATACATAAACTTTCTAAATGAAAATAATTATCTTTATGGTAATATTGTTACTCTCAGGTAAAGTATGTTGGACAAATTGGCGGTAACAGTGCCAAAGAAAATACTTTGAGAATATTGCGACAAGTATTCACCAACGACTTCGCTAAAGACG
The DNA here is from genome assembly GCF_021155785.1 of Neodiprion fabricii. Classification (NCBI taxonomy): domain Eukaryota; kingdom Metazoa; phylum Arthropoda; class Insecta; order Hymenoptera; family Diprionidae; genus Neodiprion; species Neodiprion fabricii. The sequence continues at coordinate 12,004,140 of NC_060242.1, read as the reverse complement.
CTTCATGGTGCGGTCTGAGGGGCAATTTTCAACTTTCAAATTTGAAAGTCACAGCAGCCATCAAAGGTTAGTGTGATTATTAAAGCTACATTCAGAGAACAGTGAGTAGGCATCAATACGACACTAACTTGTATTTAACTCTACAGATGGAGTGAGACTGTCATACACCTGTACAGATAAAGAATTTGAAGATACGGTGTCAGAATGGTTCCGCCAAGCTAAACAGCGGTTCAAGAGAGAGAATACAAAAAAGAACGGACCTCAACCACATCCTGCAGCTAATAATTAGTACAGATGATGACGCGCTAAACCATGACAGTTTCCATAAGATGCCCCAAACAGATTTATGGGGTACATAAGAAGGAGATGCAGGTCTCGTTGCCCCATTATCTTGCCTCGTCTTCGTACCTTTCTAAATATCTAACGTTTACTTTGGTAGTCTATACCAAACAATTAAAGACCTGGAAAGTACAAAGTACAAAGATTTATTTTATAGTTTATTCGTGTTCAACGTTGAGAAAATTTTTTACTTAGATTATTAAGATTAAAAAAGACAAATTTGATTGATGAAATATTATATAAAATGAGCTACGTGCTCATATTGTTATAGATACACGTACAATGTGGTCACAATAGAAATATTACACGTAGTATTTGGACATTTTTTTTCACTATTTAAACTTCTTCTATTTCTTTCACTCTATTCAATATCGACGATTACGTTAATTGTGAGAGTTTTTCTGGCCTTATCAAAACAAACACATCGTCCAGTTACGAGATTGTGATAATTTAACCAATAGAATAACAGAGGAAAGCACTGAAGTGTTCGTGCCTTGAAATAGTTTCAATACTATGCCCATCAATGAAGTATAATAAATTAGTAGATGACTAAACAAGTTTGAAGAAGAAAAGTATACATACACTCGACCGCTTCTAACAGCAAGACCCTAACTCACGAGCTCCGCTTGTAACGACTTATCTCAGGCACTCTATATAGTCCGATTACAGAGATCGCTATACTCGGAGCTCCTAAGGTCTTTATAACCGGAGCTCGCGAGTTAGGGACTTGCTGTTAGGAGCGGTAAACATGTACTTCAAAGTTCACTTAGTAATGATCTACTATACACAAAGGTATGGCTCCTCTACTTCGCTACTTTCTTAATTTTTTGAACATTAATGCTTATTATTCACTTTGTTTGATGAAACGTTTTTTTTTCTCCTCCATGTACTATATTTCGACACATATTTCGTATCTTTCATAATATTAATATATATACTCAATCAAATAAAGGCCTAAATAATAAAATATAATATTAAGATAAACTATTCCGGTGATGTGGATTTGTTCACAACAACGTTGTGAACGCAACTCGTTGGTCGCGCGCCTTCCAACCCACGCGAGGCAACCAGCCTTGCACACTTTCCAATCACGCGACCCAGAAGAAAGTGTGACGTCACGCGCGCCACTCACGCCACCCACGCAGCCGAGCGCGTTGCGTAATCAACCAACGTGGTCTCCCGCTGCCAAAGACCAACCGAGGCTGCAATAAGAGACGGCCGATCAGACCGATCGGGAGGGCACTTCGGGTTTACCTCGTCCTGACAACCATACCTACGCTGACGCTTCAACGCCACGCCCTACTTGTTCATCAACGCTACGCCGACTTTGACTGACGCTACAACGTTTGACTGACTCTACGACGGTTGACTGACGCTACGACAGACCAGACTGCAGAACGTTTGCATGACGGATCCGTTTTATCTGGCTTCGCCCAGCCAACAGACAAAGACATCTGCATCAAACCCGCCTATTCCTTGGATACTGCATCCGATCGACATCCCATCACGGCCTCTGACCAGACCTCCAGCCGTGTTGCTTTCTTTGTGGGATGTCCGCAGAGCCCGACTGACCTCTCCAAGCTACCACAGACGCATCCCAGCTCCAGTCTCCCCATTTCCCGAGCCGCAGCGCTCGTTTGTGTCGACTGCCACCCAGACGACCGATAGTGAGTGGGAGTCTCCTGTAAAGACGGCTGAGAACCGCCGTCCCCCGACGCCACCCAGGACTGTGACTGAACGCCCTCGACGGCCGACATCATCACTGCAGCCTCCACCGCATTGTTTCAAGACAAAAACCAATCCATGTATCACTAGGCAACCCTTACGTTAACTGTATATATGTAAATAAAATAAATAAATAATATGTAAAATTGAACTCAACACTACAAAACTCATCTTTGACTTCAGCGACTCACACCTTCCACGCGGTTCGGTCGAACTACGAGCTATCAAATAGCGAACAGGATTAGGTAATACAAGAATCAAACATTCAATAAGACTGTAAAATGAAATTGTTCCTAATATCCAATTAAGCTTTTGAATTTATGTTTGTGTGTTAAATAGATATATACGTATGAGAATTAGTACGAATGTACGATAAGATCTTTGTATGCTCTATTTATGAGCAAGTCAATAAGCAATACATAATATAATAAACGAGAATACTATATCTCACAGAACAATAGTTATATACTTGATACATTTATGGATAATTGATCGTGATGTATCTGATACCTACCATCATTTCCTGAAACACCTTAGCGACATGGAGGCCATGTAACTCCGATTTCAAGCGGTGCATGATTGCTATGTAGCCTTAACGTAACATTGTGACGTCTCTGTTCTGCCAAATTCACGCTTCAGCAACGTAACTAGCATGTAGCCATTCAACACGATCGTGACGAAACTGTAGCATGATATGTGGCGGACATTTTAGAGTGCCTGGACCATTACATTCACGTTTCATACAACATACCTGTGATATTCACGGAACTAAGTGTAACATAATTTATATGTGTTTGTTACGAAACTATGTTGCCTGGGAAGCTTGTGTCGCTAATAAATTACGAGACGGCTCGTGATCTGGCAAAGCTATACGAGAAAGCCGTTCAATATCTTGACTAAGAGACGCAAGGTCTTCGTCTCGTCCTTGTCTTCTAGTCTGTAAGTGAGCCGTGTACAGTTTCGTCAAGTGGTCATTTCCGTATCTTAATTTGAGTGCAGAGCTAAGTTTCTCATAGTCGGAAATTTCTTCCTCAGACAATGCCGTTAAAACATTCAAAGCCGGCGTTCGAAGACAAGAGGCAAGACTGTGGGCCCTCATGGCGGAGTCCCAGTGGTTATGTTTTGCAATCGTATTAAACTGGCGTTCATAATCTGCCCATGGAATCTTTCCATCAAAAATTGGCGGTTTTAAAGGATAAAAAGGTTTCTCGTTAATTGAAGAAGCAGCCACAAGAAATCTTGTATTATTTAATTGGCTTAAATGGGAATAACGAGGCTAAACGTGAGGCAAAGGCTTGGAAAAGTCAACCTCATTATTAACTGTTACTTTACCAATTGGGGATTCATCTATTCCCCTAATAAAAGGCACAAACCTTGAGTCTCGTACATCCTGGAACTGTCCTGGATGTTGGATCTGTCGAACAGCGGGAACAGGAACAGGAGAGGGAACAGGAGAGGGAAGCGAAGTAACGACTCTGGAACCTCGGGGGGAGACGGCCAGTTCTCCTGAGCCATTCACCTGATGAACAGCCTGAAGAGCTGCCACAGTCGTACGGAGTAGTTCATGTAGACTAGTCTCGGAACGCTCTTGAGCTTCTCTATCAAGCCTCCGCTGTTCCAACTGCGAGGCAATTTCCCTTTCTCGTTGTTCTTGTTCTCTTCTTCACTGCACCGACCGAGAGGCAAGTTCCCTTTCTCGTTGTTCTTGTTCTCTTTTCCGTTGCTCCAACTGAGAGACAAGTTCCTTTTCTCGTTGTTCTTGTTGACCAAGAAGCAGCTGGAGAAGTTGCTGCTGATGACGTTCAGCGGCTTCTTGTTGTTGGGACATAATCTTTAGCAGATCAATCTGAGAGACCACCAAAGGAATTGGAAGAGGGTCCACTGAAGGTGATGAGATGACAGTGATAAGCTATTTCAGCAGAGTTTTGAGTTAAACTGGGAGGAATTATTGTGTCACACGTAGAGAACTTTTAGCTGTTGTTAAGACCGTAGTACATTTTCATTATTATTTGTACGGCAGGAGATTTTTGATACGTACTGTAACGTGGCATTTCGGAATCGGCCGTCACAAGGGCACACAACCGCTATTATTTTTAGTTTACGCGTCCTCAGCAGGGTACTCCAACCGAACTCGATACAAACTAGGCAATAACTACTTTTAACTAATTCTTTTTTGTAAATTCTTTATTTCGCGCTTCGGCGCAAGCTAACAAGGTACATGGACGACAACGATCCCGATTAACAAGGGACCACTAGCTACCGTTTCCAGCTCTCGACGACTTCGCCTACTGACGGTCTCATCAGACTACACTGGCTACCTTGGTGCACCTTGATATACACCTGGGGTAGCATCCACCCGAACCTTCCGTATCGCCTCGACTGCCGGTGAACAGGGAGATAAAAATCCTCCCGGCAGCCGAGGGCATCGTTCCTCGAAGAGGAACCAGCCGCCAACTCTATCGGATGCCGTACGGATGGCGTGAAGGGCAGACCGTAGCCTGCCATCCTCCGACTTACCGGCCTGGTGCCGGACCGACCCCAAACCACTACGTCCAGGTTGATAAAGCCATCGTTTTGAGGATCGACGCTGCCTTCCTATCGGCAGGGACTAATTGTGTGGGTCGTGGTCCACGGTTTGGCCGACCGTCCGACTGCACGACCTCAGGTACAGGCAGTTAGCTACTGCCTGTACAAAAGCCGGTGGAGGTGAACAATGAGGCGTCACTCTCCACCCGGTAACTTTGACCGAGAGGCACCCTCTGTATGCCTCTGTCGAAGAAGTCCCCGATGATAGGCAGCCTGGACCGTAAATTGAAGCGACTCCAAAATCGTACGAGTTGGTGTCAACGACGAAATCGCGAGCAGCGCATTACACCACATCTAGCGGTAATTTTTGGAAAACGTATGACCACGCGGTAACCAATATTCGCCACAGGGGGATGGCCTATTTGCGGTGGGGGTCAACCGACCAATCAAAGATGAAGAAGAATCACCTCACGACAACCGCGAGATCGGCGAGCTGAACTACGACCTGCTATTCTACGCTTGACCTGCTGAGTGACAGCGTCGTTCTCCCGCATCCTTCCGATTATTCTCTCGATTTCATCTACCGATCCTTCTTCCTTTCATTCTACCATTATCGTATCTACCGTTTTATTTTTATACTCTCGATCCTAGTACTACCGTTCACTTCTTCCTATAACTTCAATTCCTTCCTTTCTTTCTACTCTCGTTTTATTATTTCTAAGTTTACTTTAAATTAGAATCAGTTTGTGTGCCTGAGGTCAACCGTTAAGGTAAGGCTTCTGCCTTTGAATTGTACCGTTACGAAGTTGCTCATAATTTCTATTCTTTCTCATAGTATTTATCGACTTTGCGGGAATCATGGTCCACGGCTTAAAGTTGCAGTAAGCCGCCGTGTGGCTGCATGATTTCGGTCATTGATATTATATTTATTGTTTCTTGGTTGCATTGTGTGATGCCAATTTTGTGTGAATCATGGTCCACGACTTAAAGTTGTAGTAAGCCGCCGTGTGACTGCATGATTTCAGTAATTTGTTATTTTCGTATCTGAGCGACCTCGTAGCTGCCAAATAATTATTTCTCTTGTATTTATCATTTTTCTGATTATTTGTGAATCTCTATTATCCTGCTTCTGTATTTTCTAACGTATTTTGAGCCCTATTAGCTTCATAGTTTATTCCATACTCTTTTTGTAATAGTAGTGTGCTTTATATTTTATTCCTGTTATCGCTTATTATATTTTTATTTATTTTTGTGCCTATTGTATCGTATATCGAGTTCCATGGAGTACAAGCGAGCGTAGAATCACCCCTAGATATTACCACATTTTTCTTTGTTACTATTGACCAATTTATACTATTTTTGCCTGTTATTTATTTCTCCGTATTTTGTTAAATTAAGTTCTGTGAATTATTCTTTTGTATTGCGGTGTATTTTAGTATATTTCTCCATTTTGTAAACTCTCCGAAATCCTCTCACTCTCATAACTTTGTATTTTGGTATTCTCTCAAAAGTTATATTTAGGAATTCATTGTTCAATTCCTCAAGTACGTATTAACTCTAAATTGTCGAATCTACCGTTTCTGAATAATTCTGCCGAAGGCTATCTAGTCGATCGTTTGCCGACTTGGTAAATTGTTACCGAATGTCAATCTCTCTTACTGGATATAAGTTATGGTAAATTTGTCGTATCATCTACCGAACTATCGTCACGTTGTTTTATACCGATCGCAGTAAAGTTCTCTCGTTCTAATTGACAGAATAATAATTTTCGTAGCGTCATTTGCAACTTGGGTAAGATCACGTCGCCCAGTGACGTGTAGTTTTAAGTCAACTCTTGCATTATATCGCATCTCTCGACCTACGTCTATTTTTCTCTGTTAGCTACCGTCTCTCGTGTTGAAGCTACCGTTTACTGCTATTCTATCGATATTTTTGTGAACGACGATTATTTATTTTATTAACTACCGCTGTCGATATCATCTTATTTGCCTGTCTCACTCATGTAACCTTCTCGACAATATATGATCGATTAACCTGTTCATCTTCCCTTTTGCCTGGAGTTTATTCTTTATTTTGTTATTTTCTTTAATTCTGGAATAACTGTTAGCTGCCTTGAATTCCGCCACTCTACCGGGATGTACGCGATCGTACCTGTGCCTAGCCAGCCATACAACGGGTTCTCTATTTATCTCTTTTGTACGGTTTTGTGTTAATTTTATTGATTTACATTATTGTTTGAAAATTGACGCTGACGCGTCTGGCGCCCAACGTAATTATTTTATTATAGTTTGATATTGCGGATAAGTAGAGAATCGCGCCAAAGTGTCAACGGTAAATCCTCATCCGAGGGTAACAGAAATTAGCGTTACAGTACAGATCGTGCTTCTCTTAGGTGGCTACTTTCGTTCAAATCTCCCGAAGGCCAGGTAGCTAGATGGATAGAAAGGCTCGGTCAGTACGATTTTGATATTTGTCATCGAGCAGGAATTCATCATGGAAACGCCGATGCTCTCTCTCGAAGACCCTGCAAGGAAATGCCACAGTGTGAACAGTGTGCACGATTAGAGGAAAACCGTGACCCCTCTCTTATAATACGGAAGATTTCTCTTGAAAATAACCAGGAGGAATGGAGAAAATCGCAACAAGAGGACGACACTTCAAATCAAGTGAAGTCTTGGAAAGAAGTAGAAACTTGCCCAGACTGGCAGGATATATCTTTAGCCGAGCCAGATTTGAAAATTTATTGGGCTCAATGGGACTCTATCCTTTTAATTGATGGAATTTTATACCGAAAATGGGAATCTGCAGACTTTAAAGAAATCAGGTGGCAACTTTTGGTTCCCAGGTCACAAGTTCCAGAGATTCTTGCTCTTTATCATGATTCTCCTGCAGGCGGACACTTTGCTTCAAATAAAACTCTGGGCAGAATTCGCAACTTCTATTTTTGGCCCCGTTGCCGGACGGACGTTGAAGATTGGTGTCGAAGATGTCGAATCCTGCACAGCAAAGAAAGGACCTCGAGCGAAAGGACAAAGCTCTTTTCAAATTGACAACGTGGGAGCTCGATTTGAAAGGATAGCGATGGACATTCTCGGTCCTCTCCCGAAAACCCATTCTGGAAATAAATATGCTGTGGTTATAGCTGATCATTTTTCTAAGTGGCCTGAAGTGGTTCCTCTCGCTGATCAAGAAGCCTCCACTGTGGCACAGGCATTCGTTAAAGAGTTTATTTGTAGACCCGGAGTTTCTCTAGAACTTCATACTGATCAAGGCCGAAATTTTGAGTCAACCTTAACGAAAGAGGTTACTCAGATTTAAGGGGTTAGAAAAACTCGTACGACTCCTTTGCATCCGCAATCTGACGGCATGATAGAGCGTCTGAATCGAACCTTGCTACAGTATTTGTCGTCGTTCGTAGAGGAGAATCAGAGAGACTGGGACGCCTGGATCCCTTTCTTCCTCTTATCCTACAGATCTGTGATTCATGAGACGACGAAGCATACGCCGGCCCTCATGCTTACTGGAAGAAATCTTCGACTTCCGTCAGATTTAGAGAAAGGCCCTGTTCCTGTGCAAAGACAGCATCAAACAGATTATGCCTTCTTATCACAACAACGTTTAGAAGAAGTTCATCACTTTGCTAGGAGTAGAATTTCTATGGCTTCAGACAAATTAAAAACTCGTTATGATATTCGAGCCAGAGATTTAAAATTCAATCCTGGAGATTCTGTCTGGCTCTTTCAACCTCGGAAGACAGAAAGGACGATGTCCAAAACTACAAAGAAATTGTGAAGGCCCTTACTTGGTGGTTACCCGGATAAATGATGTTGTTTATAGAATCCGAAGATCTCATTCGCGTCAGAAAGTGGTTCACTTGGATCGTCTTGCTCCGTTTGAAGAAGATCAACCTGGAACAGTCTCTCCAAGACCAGGAACATCCTTGGAGGTTAGATCTTCAAACGAACATCCTTGACGAGTGTGAACCACTTGACCTTCTTTAGAGTCGGTTATCGATTGGGAGTAGAATTTGCCTTTTGGAATTCATTCCAGTGAAACTAGGCTGCTCACGATCATTATTGAAGGAAATATCGGATGCGGAAAAACAACTTTCACCAAGAGGTTTTTAGCAGATCGCCAGGTCTGTACACTTCTAGAACCTCTTGAGGAATATCGAGACGTAGGTGGAACTAATCTTCTAGATTTGATGTAACAGGACCCAGATCGTTATTGCTATTATTTTCAGCATTTCGCTCTAATGAAGTCTAATGGTTATGTTAGATAGACATCTGCAGACGACTTCATTGCCTGTAAAGGTGATGGAAAGATCGATATTTAGTAGCAATTGTTTTGTAGAAGCTCGTCGAAGGCTAGGTAATTTTCGCGACTTTGAATCTCATTGTTTTGTCGGAAATTGACCACCAGGATTAATTCCCGTACTTCCCTTTCATCTTGAAATTGATACGCATAACAATTATTGATATGGGCAAGGTTAGGTATTTTAAATGAATCCACTCGGTTTGGGGGTCAATCAATGATGGTTTATTACCCCAGAGGAGGAAAACCTCAGCATAAACTGAGTAAAAACCTCCTTGAAATCGTGTACAATGTATGTGAATGAATGTTAGATTTATGAGTGGATGTGTGCACTGGATGTATCTAGAGAGAGAATTGTGACGCTTCAAGTGAAGACACAATAGGGGTGAGCTCAACCGCCTTACAAGATGCTAGCGTGGAAGCTAGTTACACGATAATTATCAAGGCGATAATTAATTCCCCAGTGGGAATACAAGAGAGAGATGGAACGGCCGAGAGGCGCTCCCTTAATGGCCGAGAGGCGCTATTTTAATGGCCGAGAGGCGCTATGTCATGGAGTGACGACGAGTGTCGACCCTCTTATGCCGGAGTGGCGTTGTCTCAGTTATGTATCAACACAACCACCGTGACAAATACTACTTAGCGTCAGTTCGAATCAGAGATTCGAATTGTAGGCTCACCAAATTAGAGAGGAGCCTGAGTGCTGTCTGCCTCACGCGTATCAAGCAACTGGTTGTGCCAGCACGTGTTGACCCGGCGTTTCTCCGACTTACCGTACTGCGCATGTCAGGTACCCATTGTTTTCGAGTTCTGCACAGATTTGAAGGTGTGTGTCACGTAATCACATAAGCGTATCCCAATACAAGTAACTCTGCCGTGTAGGCACGATACACTCATTTATTGATGAAAAATTTCGATTTTCTCATTCGCTCGTCTGAGCTCAGAGTAGATTTGATTGTTTATTTGCGAGTTTCCCCAGAAACTTTTTTTGCTCGATTTAGTTCCGGAATCGAGGAATCGAGCATTTCTTTAGAGCTACTCAGAACTATTCATGAGGTTCATGAAGATTGGCTAATAAAACAAACGTTTTCTTATTTATCGGCTCCTGTTTTGGTTATCAATGCAGAATCTACAGTCGATCAAGTTTATTCTAGTTTCTGTCTTGCAATAACACAAGGACAAAGTTAAACCTTTAAATTCAATTTCATTCCTAAAAAAAAAAAAAAATTATTTAACAAAAAAAAATAAAACTGTATTAACTAAAATTTAATTTTTGTTATTAAATTACATTGGAGGAAGATGACGAGTACTATTTAATATTTTTTTCAATTCGTCTTTCACATCGTCACATCCCTCGCATCTTTCTGCCTTTTTCACTATATCGTAGACTTTGCTTGCACAAACGACATAGTGCTTTCTTTTTAGAGAAAGTTAAGTGAAGAGACACTCCGTGTTGAAGAAATTCTGGTTTAGAGCTCAAGAGATGATTGAAACAGAAATTATTTTCTCATAATTTATTTGCGTTACTCGATATGATGTACTCACTGTGAGTCAAAGCAGCTTTGACATAGGTAGCCGTTTTTCCCCTTTTCTGAAACTGCGTTCAGTTGTCCGCAGGAGATTTCTCTCCATAGAGAGTTGAAATAGTTTGAAGTTTCCATTTCGGTATGTTCTGCTGCATTCTCGTGGATGAATGCTTTGGCCAACACTGCCGAATTTAAGTAGGTGTGTTCTTTTGAATCTATCTCTAGGTTCGGAAAAGAACTGTCTTTGATGAAAGATTTTCTTCTAATGATTTATTATTTCTAGGTTGCTAATCAACTCAAATTTGTTTTCTCAGATTGTTCCTTTTTAAAAAACTTCTTCTCCGGAATCGAGTTTTGTGTCAGATAGTCTTTGGTCTATTAATGTGAATAGAGCCACGATTATTTTTTGAGGTCGATGAGCGATTGCTTGATTTTCACATTTTATTAACCTCAAGTGTCAGATTTTGTGAGTACTTTTTCAGGTTACTCGACACAGCTTTTTCCCATCCAATCTTCACCCGATTCCTGACGATGACTGATGGCCTTATTTTGAAGAAGTACGCAGAAATGATTCAGATAAGATCGTTCCTTTTCTTTGGAATACACATTTAATATATTTTGTTCGTGTATTCTCCCAAATTCACTTAGTGAATTTGAATTGTTATACCATCACTCACATTTGTCCTTCCAAAACTCTAGGGTGAGCTATTTCTAACGAAGATTAGGATCAGTCACCCATCTATTTCCCTATTTCCTGTGAAAAGGAGTCTGGTTTTATTCCGTTTGGTCCTGGAATTTTCGGTTCCCGCCTCGATGTTTTCACTCGAACTTGTTTCGTTTGGGCAATCCTTCGTGAAGAGGACTGGATTTCTTTTCGACATCGATCAGGACCGATGCTGATAACTTCGAATTCATGAAGCCACATAACACTCAATAACACTTACCTTTATGAAAACAAGGCACATAAATTTTTGAAATTATTCAACGCTCAACTATCTGCTCAAGGTTTACTGTGGTTTACCTTGAGACTGTGGGCAAATGCCAGATAGTGAAAAAGGGAGTCTTCAAATTTTTAGAGCCACAGCTCCAACTCACCTTTGAGCAGTGACTGCTAGATGACTTTTATAATTGTTTTATCTTTCCCGAGTCGGGACGGCTCTTTTCCTCGGGGGGGAGTAGTGTTACAAAGGGTGAAATCACCCGTTTTGCCCCCTCTTTATTGATCTAGTAGTCATCATAGATAAAAGACGTTTATAAACCTCTTATGTCTTTCAAAAGAATAAGGTTGCTGCGTGGATTGAGGTTATGCTGCTGTTTATTTTTACGTAGCGTGAATTGTCTAAGAAGAATAGTATCGTTCAGCAATACCGTGGTTGATTTCGGAAGATATTCAACCGACGCAATAAAGAATTTAACGGAAAAACAAATATCAAATGATACAGAAATTGGGTGTTATTTATTGAAAGAAGAAATCTGAAATTCAACGTGAAATGTCATTAACAAGTGGGAGTCTGGACAAACAGAGGTAGGTAAGTAAAAACAATGTTTATTGTGAACAGATTCTCTATTTATATAAAATTAAAAATAAATGAATGGTTGAGACCCAGTAGAAGATATTTCCAGAGTAGATTCGTTACGGTGCAGTGCTCCAGAAGTCAGTAATTAGTGCTGATGAACATGAAATAAATAAAAGAAATGAGTAACAAGGAATAAAGAAATTATTCATCTTAAACACGAAGCTTAGGAGGACAAAGAGTAGCAATTAACAGAAAACGTACCCGACGCAATACTCAAAAAACCCTCGCCGACATCGTGGATTAGTTGACAAAGTTTTTGCAGCTCCATTGTACAACAATCAATGTTTCGTTAACAAAGAGGGTTCACCAGATATCCAAGAATAAAAAGAGAAAAAGAACAACAGTTAATATTACAGTGAAAATCATGCTATTAATGAAAAATTAGGAAACAAAACAATAACTTACAAGACAATCGTCCGATAACACTGGGAGACCAATCTCCACTCTTCTGATCACCCCTCGTCTGACCATTGGTTGCCTTTCAAAAAGTGCTGCCTTTTTTTTGCCTTCAAAAATACCGAAAGATCCTGTTTGATAATAATAGCTTCTAATATTTTCAAGTACGAAATAATTCATTGTCAAAGCTGGACTAAATTTGTCAGGCATGGAAGCATGTAAGTAAATTTCCAATTACGTGATGTTTGACAATGACAATATTTTAACATGGATTCAATGATAAAATTCGTTTTTTTTTCAGCAGGCTCGAAGTTTAAACTTTAATTACCACAAGGAAAATTATGCCTAACCTGATGGTCAAAACGTTCAGGTGGCAAGGATCCTGGTTTCTCGAGCGGTGCAATCATTAGAACCATCGAACCTGGTTGTTTCGTCAGACATCAGGTGCCAGAGTGAATTTTATCAGGCCATCGCCACCTTCTTAACATCAGTTGAGGCAAAATTGAAGAGCGGGATATACTACAGATCATAATGGCTGAATATCCCATCATTTTACTTTGATCGAGCCAATAGCGATAAGTTTGTTACTTAACCGTTGCTGTCAATTCATTCTACCGAGGAATCATTCTGTGCACCATTGTAATTTAAGCATTATTATTGACCAGCATTGTTTTTCAAACTTCATACCATTTGATTTGGTATCTTATTTTGAAGCTTACTTTTACTTTCTTTGGCATTGAATTCAGATAAATAGTTTTTCAAGTCCTCAATTAGATTGTAGGGTTGAATTTTGCTGGGCAAACTGAATCAATCTAAATCTAGAACTGTTAAATAAGTTCAGTTAAAAATGTCTTTAAATTTAATCTTAGTTGACGGTGTCATCTGGCTAGCTAGTTGCACGATAACTTGAAACCAAATTCAATTTTACACTCTTTGTAGGGTCCTACGCTAAGACTGAAAGCTTGTGAATCTCCATGTACCGCAATTATTTCTGCATTTCATGTTAGCATTATCTGGAGCAAAAAAAATCTCATTTTGAGATTGAAAATGGAACCTGAAACACAGAGTTATTCAAAAGCACGAATTGAAAACCAAGAATTTCATAATGGTTTCTGCAACAAAGGGACTCTTTCCAAATATCCTTGTTAGAAGGTGATGTTCGGAGTACTATGAACAAGATATTGTATCGGATTACATTACTTGGAAAAAAATCTTTGTAAACTTCGTTCAAAATTAGATATTCATTTATTTTGATGGAACAAGGGACACGATCTTTACATTACTTCAAAATTGACATTACTCTAAAACATGATTGTTCTTGAACCTAATTGTGACATTGAGGCGCATTTTGAGAAACTGGATTTTCAACTTGTGTCACAGGATGTGATTTACATTCCGGAGTTCTACGCTTTCGATTAGATTTTCTTTGTTTCGAACCGCACTAACACGAAATACAGAAATCATTTTAATAAATCTAATATCACTTGAATTTTCAATTTTAGTATTAGGTTCCCTTCATTTATTTAATCGAACATCATTGAAAATTTGCGAAATAAATTCTGATAATCATTCGGAAATTTTAAATAGTAGTAGCAATAATTTGTTAATCGGAAAAAAATACATTGACTATCGACTATTCGTGAATTTTGTTGAACTATTTTTAAGAAAAAAAAGATTCACAGTTCCGTTACAGATAGTGAGATATTTAATTTTCTTGAACGCTCGGTTTAATGTCTCATTTTCGAAAGTGATAAAATTCAATATTACCGCCTGAAATCACAAAAGAGTGAGAAAGTTGCTTAGTTGCTTGAAAGTGGCGATGATCTTTGTACGTCTGACAAATTGAATGAGCAGATAACAGTGAATATCAGAGATGTAATTATTTTAGCCGTATCACCTGTTGATAGATAAAAATTCCGTTGTTATTTCTAATGTACGAAATAATAAAAATGATTAAATAAAGTGTACGCACTTACCTGCTGCGTTTCTTCCAAGCACCCAACATTTAAACAGATTTCTCATTTTAGTCGAATAAAGCCAATTTTCAAAGAGCATTAGCATCAACTTTCCGAGTCATTACCTCGACTGTTTAAGATTCTAACCTCAAAAATTCGTATGAACTACAACGCCGCCAGAAACAGAGTTTGACAGCTGAAACTCGGAGTGGCCAACCTGTCCGAGCAGCCGATAAAACTCGCGCATGCGCATTATATGTATAGTTTCAAGAGATTGTCCCGGTATACACGATTGTGGGCCACCTTCGGTGCATGGCCGCCTAGGCGTCAGGTCGGAAATGGGCCACCTTCGGTGCGTGGCCGCCTGGGTGTCACATCGACGCTCCAAATTCGAGCGTTGGAGATTTCCCTACTCATCTCTGATAATGTTTCACACCTCATGGTACAGTTATAAATTACAAAGCTGAGGTGCAGGCTTGTAGCCCTACGGAAGCGTGTCGGTTGTGTTTTGAAACACGATCCGCTTGTCGTCATTCCAGCTCAGTGCCACTTTCTGCTGTTCTACGGTGCATACCTCGTGCTCTCGACTTAATATCAAATGCTGATTTGTAGACAAATTTTCACGGTTCAAAACACATTCCAAATAATTGTTGAAACTTAATTTTCTCAACGCTGATCCTCTAACACCTTTGGCACGTTTATTGTCTTTCTCACCTCCCAAGACTCGAAATGCGTACAATTTAGCTTTTAATCCTACGAATTCCAGCATTATTTTCTCGTTACTCTCATCTTTCATCAAGCCGAGAACTTTTTTGTTCGCCAGAGGCATTCCACAAACGTTGTCGAGCGGATAATCGGACGTGTCGAATTTATGCAAGTCCTTCACATGTTCGTATATGTCGGGGACGGTAAAATTGTAAAGGCCAACGCGCATTGCACCGCGGCGAACGGCGGCGAATTTTCATTCTCCACATGGTTTTTTATGCAAATGCGCGCATTGCACAGCGATAACCGGCAGCGAACCGCGCCGAACCGCTGCGACAATTTGTGCGCGTACTACCTGGCGGCGATACGAGGCGAATTTTGTTATTCTCACTATGTTTTCTTATGCAAATGCGCGCACTTTGCCGCAGCGAACAGCATCGAACCGAACGGCGGCGGAATGAACGGCGGCGAACGAATGGCGGCCAACCTCTGTAGAAATCCATAATTTTCAAGTTTTTGGATTTCATGGATTTACATTTTTGTTCATCCGATTATTTTGTAAGTTCTATGCAGAAACCTTTCGAATATCTTTGTTATATGTATAACAAAATTAGTCTTAAAAAATATCAAGTATTGATTTGTGTAAAATGCATCCGTGAAAAAAAATTTTCACTGTCTTTTTTCTGACATCAGTTCTCACGTCTCCTAAATTTTCTTTCATAACGCAGGTATTTGAATGATGTAGAATACATCAGTAATTTTCGAATAGTGTTTTGATTCGTTCACTTTACGAGGAAAAGGATTCCACTTCATAAGTTGTAAATTTGTCTAGATTGAATCTTAAATGATGTATGATATTTCACTGCAGGGTTGATATTTTCAGAAAAACACACTATTTAAGAGGATGCTGTAGTCAGTCTACCGACCGCGTAAAATTTCACTCATTTTGACTTTTATCGTAGCCTACGCACAGCTGACGCGAAAAAACTGCAGTTATCGTCATTTTACATGCGATGCCAAACACAAATATCTACAAAAAAACTTATTTCGTTTAACAATAACTCCTGGCGTTATTGTCACGTAAAACAAAAGAAAATTTTTGGATATTTGTGCTTCGCATTGCATGTTGAAAGGTGCGAACTAGCTTTTTTGCGTTAGCGGTACGTGGGCTACAAAAACAGTTGAAATGCGTGAAATTTTACGCGGTCGGTGAAGACTGACTACAGCATCCTCTCGAAAATCTGTCCCTTTCAAAAGAGAAAGATCAAATAAGACGCATTTCATTGACATCGACGACTTGTGGTATAACATTTTTCTAATGAAACTTTCATTTTTTGAATTATTTAAGAAAAGCGCTTCTTATTTGAAAAAAATGATTCAAGAATCGTAAAAATAAAGCCAAAATTCCGAAAATATTCATTCACATTTTGAATAATGTTTCAGTTCAATAAGGCTATGAATTTTACGATGCCTTTATCAATTCGAAATTAAATAAATTATAAATACTGTAAAAATTAGATCATCTTTCCGTGGGTTCTTCCATTAGAATTTATGTGAAAAGTCACATAAAAAAAATATCACTAGTCTCATTTGGTATTTCTGTGACCTTCTTTAAAATAGGTGGACCCTTTCCTCAAAAACAAATCAGAGTCATTCAAAAAACGATAAAAATTTGTACTAATTGATCAATTTCAAGTAGAACTGTCGTTCTATTTTTGTCATTTCGCGTCGATCTGAGTTGAAAAAAACCTAAAACACAACTGGTGGATAGGGTCTTTTGCTTTTACCTTTGATATATACGTATGTATGTATAATTGTATATATTTTTTTGATAATTCAATTTTTTAATGACAAAAAGTCGTATCGATTTACATACGATCTTGTGCTTTTCACTTTTTAAGTTGTCGATTTCAATTTATTTATGCGTTACTGTCATTTTTATAACCGATAGTGGAAAAAAGATATACGACGTCTTGCCACTAATCAGAAAAGCTCACCCACTCATTGTCAGATTTTTGGGCAAGTTTCTTATAGGATCAAATCTCTACAAGATTATTCAATTTTTTCATATTTTTGATGTGCTTGGTTTTCGCGCAATCAATTTTTGCAAATCGTCGCAGCGATCACTGGTTTTCCAATCGGGTACTGTTCCTTAACAACATGTCGCACACTGGCACAATACTGAGTCTAGTTCTGAATAGTCTTGAGGCTTGAGGAGAATAATATTTTCAGATTTTTTTGGAAATATGAATTTTCCTCTTTTTGCGATAACATTCAGAATGTTGCATCACAAGAAACCACGGCTCTACATTTTTATAAACCTTTCACACGGAATTCCATATAAAAATTTAAAGGATTTTAAACCAGTGCGGAAGTTATGCCGGACTTTCATAATTTATGGCCATTTTGATCCCGGTGAAATTCTAATAAAATTTAACGATAAACAAACTTACCTGTTCGCGGTATAATATACTTCGTGTTATGTATCGAACGAATACTAATGTGTCATCAGCCTGCCATTGAATAGTGCTTTTTTTCCATGGTGCAGTGGCCCGAAAATATTTGTAAAAAGGGTACCTCGGGTTAAGATAGGTCAAATGCCCCCCCGTCACGAATTTCTGAATTTGTATGATTTTATGGTTGGTTGGGACCAAAAACTAAGGTACGTATGATCTATACCTCGCGAACCCTTTTTCCACCCTCTAAGGGTCGAAAAATGTGGTGGTTTGGATTTTGTTTTTCTCAAACCATAGAGGTGAAAAAGCTGAAAAAATTCATGGTAGTAGAGAACATTGGTACTTCCGTCTCAGAATTTCTTCAGACTCTTGATCCGCCTATAAGCTTTCTAAAAAAAATATTTCAACTTACAAAGTGGATTTTCATTCGACCAAAAAAGGGCTGCGGAAAATTTTATTCCACCATATCATTTGTATGGTTGAATACTACTTTCATGAATTTTCTTAGATTTTTAAAGCCCGTGCGTCATGTCTAGAAATTCAAATTTGTGATTCATATGGACATTTTCATATCGAAACAGACTTTTAATGATTCTACATGGAAGGCTTCGTACAAAGAACATAGTTCATTACGCCACTAGGGACAGAAGTAAGCGATTTTGATGAGGGTGAAGTTTGCTGCCTGAGCGAAGCGAGTAATTAACTCTGTAAAGAATGAGATTTTTTTACATTTTACTCGAAATTCCCTGCATCGAGAGAGATTTATTTTTTGACATGATCAGAAAAAATACTTTTCGTCCCGCAAATTTACTTTTCTCCCGCAAGTTTACAAACAGTATGACGGAATCAAATCCCACTTTGTCCAGCTCCTCAGGTCAATAAAGTGGCCACGGTTCAGTCGAAAATGAAATCCTATATGCAACACGGGAGTAAAACCGATGATTCCCTCGGGCTTACTGCCCTCAGGAATAATCTGCGGCTTTACTCCCTTGTTGCATAATGTACTATTTCGCGATTTGGTTTTGTTGCGGCATTTTGTTTCTGATTTTTGTTTCACAAACCTTTGCTTCTTTCAAATCGAATAAAACTTTTGAATTAATCTCCCGAACGAGATGAGACAAAATGCAGTCTTTTCGTCATTCAATGCCATAAAAATTCAACCCCCTGACTTTCTTTGAATCTTCAGGATTGCATTTTTGTCTCATCCCGTTTAGATAATTGCTCCAAAATTTACATTCGATTGGCAAAAAAGAAAAATTTGAAAAACAAACATTAGTAACAAACTGCCGCCACAAAACCAAGTTGCGAGGAAATTTTTTTTTTAAATGCTAAATCTTTTCTTCAAAATGTTTTCTTGCATAGAGAATTTTCGTGATTTTTTTTGATAACATTAACATGTCAAAAATGAATTTAACAAGTAAAACGTATTTTCGAGGATTTAGCAAGAACCAAGCGTTTTTGATGTCTTTCCTTGGGCCGCTCTCACGGTTAAGCTATTGAAGATCGAAAAGTGCCACCACAAACTTTCTGACAGTAAATTTCATGCTCTACAAGATTGGACCCACACATTTTTGCTCTATCTCTAGCCGTTCTCCTGGCGTTTGCGGTAAAAGTGCACGTGGCGCGAAAAACTTGCATTTAATTTCCACATTTTCGTTTTATTTTGCAAAAACACGCTGGCGTAAAATCACAATAATTGAAATTCTTATTATGTACGTCGTTCCAAACAGTTTCCATATTTTTTCATGGACTTGCCATATAATGGAATGTGAGGCCATAAAAATCGCTCATTGACTGGGCTCTTGATATCTCGTATCTAACGGTATAAGGTCGTGTGTGCCATTATACGACCTTTTACCATGCATAAAGGTGAAAGGGCGTATTTTTTTTTTTTTTGTATTCACGCGAAAAACATGAGATAATGTTCAGAAACGTTGAAATTGAAAAATTGATCAAATAACGGTAAAAGGTCGTAAGTACTGTCGGTTACGCCCTTTCATCCCTAACTTTCTGAAAAAGCACTACTCAACTAATGGTATAAGGGCATACGCCTTTATATCATTATCATAAAAGAAAAATTCGAAATCGAAAATCAAATTTTTTTTTCTTCAATTTCGATCTATCTATGCATTTCATAGGTTTTTGAAGCGTATGCAAATGAAAAAAAAAGTGGCGTATACGCCCTTTATATCATTATCGTCAATTATTTTTTTTTCAAAATTAAAAGTTTTGAAAATTCATTCAAATTTCAATTTATTTATGAGCTTCAAGGGTTTTTATAGCGTTTGTAAGAAAAAAAATCAGATACGCCCTTGTAGGTACTATTATCTCTAAATTTTTTTATTATAATAAAATTATTTTTCAATACGTTCGAGTTTTAATTAATCTTTGCGTTTCGGATGTGTTTATAGCATTTGCAAAGAAAAAGTAATAATTGGCGGATACGCCCTTATTCCGTTAACAAATGTAATAAAACCAAAGTAAAGCTAGTGATAAAAGGGCATATCCGCCGATACACGACCTTTTACCTTTATTTATTTTTTCGTCTAATTTTAATGTATCTATGCGTTTTGAGTATTTTTATAGCGAATGGCGCAAAAAAAAAATATATGTAAGTTTGTGGCCTGTTTACCCAAACTTATCTGTGAAAAACAACAAACACGCTGAACGGGTTACGGAAAGGATAACCAAGAGTGACCATCGCGGAATCATCGCCTCGGGAGAGAGGGGAGTGATTGACAGGCGCTCGAGACATCCACTAGTGTTATAGTGGATACTCAGTAAAATATATTGTAAATTATATTGTAAATTTATTCTTTTCATTGTCAACTAAGCCTATAATCCCGATCGTCAAAACCGACATTGTTGTTGATTTAGGTGCCTATAAGTGTTATAATTATTTTTGTTATTATTTATGTAATTATTTGTAATTGGTGTTAATATAATGTTTTAGTATCGTTTCTACATCAACCCAAGTCGTTGAGACTCAGGAATTATTATTTCCGCAACCCTTTTAAGTTATAAGAGTCACGCTTATAACTTAAAAATCAACAACAAAATGGAGAAGGTCAAGGTCAAATTCCAGTTCGCCGCAGAAGCCTGGGATGCCAAGACGACCGTCATCAAGGTTAAATCCATCCAAGTATTGGAACAGGAACAAATTTTTTCTTTTGAACAAAAAGATCAACCGATTTCGAATCATGCTGAGCTGGCCAAATTACCAGTGGTCAAAGGAATTATCAAGAGTCTGGATAAAAGAGGGAAGCAGAGAAAAGCTATCGTCTCACTGGATGCGCATCTGCTAAGGTTATACTTCGATGAAGAGGGTAACGTAGTATTCAACGATTATTACCTGGAGGAAATAGAAACCCCCCAACCCACTCCAAACTCATCCAGTTTATCAGTTCCGGCACGTGAAACCCCGATCCAATTGATTTCGAAGGGCATTTTATTAGAAAAATTTTCAAACAAAAATCAGAACGCAAAATCATGGCTCACTTTATTTGTTCTTGAATGTGAAAGATTTAAAGTGGAAGAAAATCAATTCCCCGAGGTTCTGAAACTAGTTTTAGAAGGACCAGCCGTAGACTGGTTTACATCAATTTTCAAAACTTATGGTATGACGAAACCTTGGAGCTTTTGGGAAAGTTCCTTTCTGGAAACATTCGGGGAAAAATCGTGGTCAGAGGTCGAATACGCTTACTCTTTTCGTTGGATAAGTGGACCATATTTAGATTTTGCATTAAAAAAGAGAAACCTATTAATAGATGCAGATCCAGAATTAGGCGTCAGTTCACAAATAAATTTTATCGTTATTGCCCTGCCAAAATTTGTTCAATCACACCTTCATAAACGTGAATTGAAAACAATGAAAAATTTAATGTCTAGTCTGAGTCAACTTCAACCAACATCAAACAATAACAGCTCACGTATAGAAATAAATAAGCAAAATCGAAAGTTCGATCCATGTCGTATTTGCGAGAAAGCCGGTTATAAAAATAGATTCCATCCAGAGGAAATTTGCAGAAATGCAAGATCAGCGATTATCAAATCTGCCGAATCAAAAAACTAGATAGCCTCCCACTTATAAGACTATATGTTACCGTAAATTGTAATGAAAAGGCAGTTGCTCTTTACGATTCAGGAGCCAATGTGTCCTTGATTAATTATACATTTTACAAAAAATTAAAAATGAATATTCCTATGAGTGGGGGCTCAACAATAAGAACAATGGGCGGCGCAGCAAGTACGAATGGAAGGGTATTTTTGAAATTAAAGATGTTTGAAATAGAAAAAGTAGCGCCATTCCTAATAATGAAAAATGATTCATTTGAAGATCTGTTGCTTGGCTTGGATTGTATAAAATCATCCCGATTGCGTCAAAACAAAAAACTTGAAATTTCTCAAAATATAAGTTCGAACCAAAGTTTTGATTGCGTTAAAATAAACTATGCTTCGAACAATAACGAAGATAGTCTGAATGGTGTGTTAAATGAATACGATTCAGTCTTCGCCAAGGAAAAGTTCGATATAGGTACAGTCAGAAACTTCGAAGCAAGAATAAAATTAACGGAAAATAAGTACATATCGAGAAAACCATATAAGTGCTCTATTCCCGATAAATTAGAAATAGAATTTCAAATGAAGAAATTATTGGAATTAGGATTGATCGAGGAGTCGTATAGTCCATATGCCTCACCAGTGACCTTAGTACACAAGAAAGATGAAGACAAAAAATCGCGACTATGTATTGATTATCGCGAACTAAATAAACTCATAGTACCGGAAGGTTACCCCTTTCCTAGAATTGATGATCTGATTGCTCGTGTTGGGAGGTGTGTTTACTTCTCGAAGTTAGATATCAACTCAGCGTTCTGGTCAATACCATTACGTGCGAAAGATAAATATAAAACGGCTTTCGTCACACACCACGGTCACTGGCAATGGGCGTGTCTTCCTTTTGGTTTACAATCGGCTCCAGCAATATTCCAACGAATACTTTCAACCATAATTAGAAACAACAATTTAGACACCTTTGCAATTAATTATATCGATGATATTCTGATATTTTCGAAAAATTACGACGAACACGTACAACATATTAAACAAACATTGGAAGTTTTACATGAGCAAGGCTTGAAATTAAACACGAATAAATGCAGTTTTGATAAAAAAGAAGTTACGTATCTAGGACACACAATATCAAACAATAGTGTAAAACCGATTAATGACAATTTAATAGCGATCAAAAACTTTTCGATTCCGAAAACAAAAAAACAAGTTAGACAATTCCTGGGGAAAGTAAATTTTTATCTGAAATATATTCCTAGATCCTCAATTATCTTGGATCCATTGCACAATCTCTTGCGAAAAAATGTGCAGTTCGATTGGTCCGCTAGATGTCAAAACAGTTTTGATAAGGTTAAGGGTTGTTTATGTGAAGCACCAATTCTAGCAATATTCGACCCCACTAAACCAATTTTCATATATACAGATGCTAGTTTAGAAGGCGTGGGTGCAATACTAAAACAACCTCAAGAAGATAACACACTTAAACCGGTCTTCTATTTTTCGCGAAAGTTGTCAGAATCTCAAAAAATAAAAAGAGCTATATTTATTGAATGTTTAGCAATCAAAGAGGCGATTCTATATTGGCAATATCACTTAATAGGACAAAAATTTAAAATATTCACAGATCATGAACCTTTACGTAATTTCAACATAAAAAATTGCAAAGATACAGAACTTTTACACATATTAAATTACATTTCACAATTTACATTTGATATCGAATATAATCCCGGCATAAATAATTCAGAGGCTGATTGCTTATCAAGAAACCCGGTTCTATCAGAAAACAAAAATGATGAAGGTTCTAAAATACAAATCGTCAACTTCATAACTATGCAAAACATCTTACAGAACCAAAAAGAATTGAAGTGGGACAAACACTGTAGTAAAGAAAATGATATTATATACAAAACCTTGAACAGAAGGAAAAAGATCTGGTTAACAGAAGAATATGGTATTGCAGCCCTTGAAAACTTACATAGGTCACAAGGTCACATTGGAACTAAACAGATGACACTTACGATTACACCAATATTTTATTTTAAAAATATGCACAAACATATTAAAATGATCTGCAGATCATGCGAAACTTGTATCAAAAATAAAACAAGATTTGGAAACTTTAAGGCGCCATTGTCGCAGTTGGGTCCTGCGTCCAAGCCGTTAGAAATAGTTTCATTAGATACAATAGGCGGTTTCACGGGAAATAAATCTCAAAAAAAAGTACATGCACTTAATGGTAGATCAATTAACTCGATATGCATTTATCTCCACTTCAAAAACACAAATAGCAAAAGATTTTATAAACCTCGTTCAAATAATAGAAAAGAGAGGTAAAATTCAAACACTTCTGACAGACCAATATCCTGGGATAAATTCCAAAGAATTCAAGAAATATTTGACAGAAAAAAATATAACACTGATTTTCACAGCGGTAGATTGTCCGTTTTCCAATGGACAAAACGAGCGTACAAATCAAACATTAGTGAACAGAATTCGCTGTAAACTTTACGAAAACCAAAATAAATCATGGACAACAATTGCCGAACAATGCATAAGTGAATATAACAATACAGTACATAGCTCTACAGGTTTTTCACCAAACTATTTGCTCTCGGGAATGGACAGGTCAATAATTCCAAAGGAATTAAATGAAAACACAAAAGAAAACTTAGATGTCAATAGAGCAAAAGCATTAGAAAATTCCATAAAATCGCATAACAGGAATAAATTATACTACGACACTCACACAAATGCAATAGAATATAACGAAAATGACTTAGTGTATATACAAAATGGGAATAAATTAAATAGAAAAAAATTAGATCCCGTCCGAACTGGACCATTCAAAATTACAAAAAAAATATCTAAATCCATTTATGAAATTGATATCGGTACAAGAAAAAAAGATGTAAATATTTTTCACAAAAGCAAAATGGTCCCATATTCACAACCCGTCCCAGAGTCCTAACCAATCCTCTCCGGGAAGGGGGGATGTAAGTTTGCGGCCTGTTTACCCAAACTTATCTCTGAAAAACAACAAACACGCTGAACGGGTTACGGAAAGGATAACCAAGAGTGACCATCGCGGAATCATCGCCTCGGGAGAGAGGGGAGTGATTGACAGGCGCTCTTGGTTATCCTTTCCGTACGCCCATACGCCCTTTAACCACCAAAATCGCATTTTTGGCACATACGACCTTATACCGTTAGGCACGCGATATAGTAGCGGGGACTTTTTCATCGCCTACTCGAAGTGAGTGATTTAAGAACCGAAACTAAACAAGTGAATCTTTCGAACAATTGAGAATCAGTCAATTATGTTGGTCGGTAACCTTGGTAAGTATCGTAGTGCCGCGGCTTGGGCTCAATAGCGTGCATTGCGTCGCTTGCATACTTTCTGTTCGAAGAACTCTGTGTATAGAAATCTGCGTTGTGTATCATCCAGATACCTGCAATGGATGAAGAGACCTTGATCCTTCTTGTTGAAAAGTACAAACCATTGTACGATATGTGTGACGCGCGCTACTCGAACCACTAAATTAAAGAAAATTGCCGGAACGATATTTCAAGAGCAATGAAAGAATCAGGTAAGTTGTACGAAAATTGAGTTTATCATCTGATTTTTGTAAGTATGGGATTACATTTCACAGTCATTATAAGTATTATTTATTTCTAAGGAAATGCAGAATAGAATTTGATGGTCTATCGTATCTTTTTATCCAGTAAAACTATACATTTCACATTCAATTCTGCATTGAAAATGTAGTTTCAAGTTATCACACTTGCGTTCAGGGTTTTTTTTCTTGTCAAAATTGCAAAAAAAGTAGGTTTCATTTTTTCATTTTCATTGCACTTTGACATCAAAATTTACACGACTTTGACGACTCTTGTGTAAAATTGCATTGAAAAAATTAAAATAAAAACTGATTGAAGATACAGCTGCCCGTGTGAAGCGTGTTTTTGATTGCAATAGTATGCGATGTACACGATGCTGTCAAACCGCCCTTCGGAATAAAAATTAAAGAGCGCAATAAAAAAAAAGTTAAAGTAGCGATGCATTGATAGTTATAAAACTTAAATTAATAAAAAATCTACAAATTATGATGCTACCTAAAAATGTGCAGTTAAAATTTGAGGTAAATCCATCAGATACCTTTATTACGTGTTCACCGCAGGTTCTCAGATTCGAAAAGACGCTTTGCACCAATAGCAGTATGTCCTATAATTTGGATTTTTTTCCGAATAAAATTCCACATGCAAGTGAAGGCGAACGGTTCAGAAGTATAATTTCGTGGACAATGTTCGTTAGAGTATTATTGAAGGGAAAGAGCGAACAATTTAAAAATATTCAGTGACTGGAATTTTTTTCAAAAAAAGTTATGTACATTCAAGATTACGTTAAACATTTCTGATTCCACGTCGAACCATTTCGATTTGCCAATCGACTGAGCCTGTAGCAGAATTAAAGTAATCTTTGAACTTATCTCTGACCGCTATTGCCTCGGCAGTCGCATTCCCTCCGATGTTTCCCATAGGATTCAAAGTGTAAGCGCCAGAGTCATGTACACTTTGACGAATCGGAGGGTCATCGTTCATCAAAAAGTTGTGTAGGCAACACGTTGCTAATATAACACTATCCACGTGCTCTGGACTTAGTTTTATTCTTCGTTGGTAAATTCGAAATTTTTGAGTTAAAATTCCGAAAACATTCTCGGAAATTCTACGAGCACGTGAAAGTCTGTAATTAAATATTTTTTTTGATTCGTCATTCGCCAATTGTGAACTTGGGTATGGTCGCATGATATTTCTTTTGAGTGGGAAAGCCTCATCTCCAACGATCACGTGTGGCAATGGTACATCATTTCCAGGCAGGGGTTTGTCTGGCGGCAGGCACAACGTTCCATTTTCCAGGGCTTCTCCAAATGCACTCTTCCCAAAAATTCGTCCATCGCTATTCTTTCCATATGCCCCAACGTCCACAGCAATGAAGCGGTAGTTTGCATCTACGAGTGCCATGAGCACTACACTAAATGTTTTTTTATAGTTGAAATACAACGAGCCAGTATTGCTAGGCGCTTCTATAGTGACGTGTTTCCCGTCCAGAGCCCCGATGCAATTTGGGAAGTTCCATCTGGTAAAGAACATATTCTCTATCGATTTCCACATCTCCGTCGTGGGTACCGGTAGAACTTGCAGAGAAAGCCTTCTCCAAATCACGTCACATGTCTCGTGAATAATTTCTCGGACCGTTGTGTCTCCCAAGCGGTAATTAAACGCTATACTCCTCATGGAATCTCCTGTTGCCAAAAATCTAGAATCAAACAATAACAGTCTACATGTTTATGCATCCTAGTCAGAGAGCAGAGCTCTGTTGAGACAACTGATAGTGAACTGACTGAGCCAAACATGATGATCAAATATGGCCAAACGAGTTTTTTTCCGATTGAACAAATTGCAATTGGTATAGAATAATCAGTTCAGTAACCTGTGCTGTCAAATAAAAAGCGATTCATTCGATCGAACTGAGGATAAAGCAGAAATAATTTTATTATTGAAATATAATTGGTAAAATCAATGAATCCTTTCTCATTATTTATCTATTGGCAATTCTATGTGAAAGAAATCAATTAGTCAGCCGGATCTTCAATTCTATTTTATACGTCGGTAGACAAAACCGAATAACATTTCTCGACAGGTGAAAGGTTTTTCAAATTGTTAAGATTTAATGGAGCAATTCGCAGTGCGGATTATTTGCATGTGAAGCAAAAAGAAAAGTCTCTGAAACATTCCTAGCGTCTTAATTTTCATCGCAGTAAATAAATTTTTTTTTCACATACACCTAGTATCGCGCATAGACTACAATATTCAGTACTGATTTTGAGATTCAACACCTTTCACGACATTTTTTTTTTACATTTCTAACCAACTTTTACTAGGGTTCCTCCTTATCTTTAGGCTTTCGCTTTTCCGTCCCTTATGTATAAAAATGCACCCTCTAAATATTTTTATGAACCCCTGCGTCCATACGAAGTTTTTCCGTTCACTATTCGCTAGCCTAAACCTATACGTCATAAATCTAAAGGTACTTAGTTCTCCGAACAGTCTTTCTCTCACTCTACCTGTAATGTGAGTCTCAAACTATCGTCGAAACTACAATCTTTTACAATGTTTTTCAGTGGAAGATTGCAAGGATACGTGGCGTAAGTTGCGTGATGCATATCGAAAGGCAATGAACGTACGAGAAACTAAAAGTGGACAAGCTGCAATTAAGATAAGGCCTTGGAAATATGAAAAACAGATGAGTTTTTTAGCTTCATATATGGTGGACAGAAGAACACATTCAAATTTTGAAGAGCCGAATGGTTCATCTTCAGAGTCACGAACCACTACCCCAGAGGATAATTCCCCATCTTTGTCTATTGAGGACAATAATGACAATAATGCAGACGATAACGATGTGTTAAATCTTCTTAACGACCAAAGTAAGGATTTTTTTTACAGTAACTAAAAATCGAACCTATAATTTAAATCTCTTCCATTTTTTTGCTTTTTGCACGTGAAAATATCTGACGCAACAATAGTACATTTCTTAACAAGTATGGATAAGGTTTTTTGACGAGACGTAAGGTTTGCGGCACGAGCCGAAGGCGAGTGCTGTAACACGCGAGTCAAACAACCTTATCGATACGAGTTTTGAGCATAATTTTTCATCACGAAAGCCAAGAAATCGCGACAAAGTTGCGATTTTGAGGTTAGAGTACTGAAAAACTATTTTCTACCGTTTCGGATAAATGCGACAACCTGAATAATTCCCACCGTCTGGGTAGATTTCATATCTCATGAGGAACAATGACTTCGTTGAAAATAATGTTCGTCCTAGGCTTTATACATTTTCCGTCACACACACACAAAAAAAAAAAAATATTTGGACAAAAAGTTAACTTTGAAAACCATTTTTGATTATTGACATGTTTCGGAGAGGGAGAAACGTGTGGGCTCCCTGACTCTTCCACTGTCGGTGACACATATATGTGTAAAAAAAAGTAGTGCCAGTTTTGCTTCATGACGCATTGTACTCGTATGTGCTGTAACGTGGCAGTTCGGTTAGGCCTGCCCGTTACAAGAGACTCCCTGAACCCTGGGCGAGATCCCGGAATCAGGGTCTAGAAAATCGAGTCGTGGAATAATCTTAGAGAGCGCGAGAACTGGAGTCACGCACCCGAGCTTCGACAGGGACGAAATAGAGCATTGCGACCCAGATATTTCAGGTTTTTGTTTTTATTTTTTTTTTTCGAGTGCACCGGCTACCCTACAGCGACCGACTCCGACGCTGAACATCTTTCGAGGCAAGGCGAAACCACGGACATCTCGCGGGAAGGAGACCGAGGCTGCGGAGGGGGAGGCAACGCAGATCCCTGCAGCGCGGGAATCCAAGGCGGACGCGATTCCCGCTGGCGGCCGGCGCGCCGCAGCCTCCCCGCTCGCCCCGCTTACGCCCAACCAAGGCACCCGCGAGGTACCAGCTAGCGACGAGGGAGCACCACCCCGCCCAACCCCAGGACTACGTAGAGCTGCGCAGGAGACGACATCGCGATCTAGCCTTGAGTTCTGCGCCGCGTAGAGACGAGAGGTGCGCGGCAAGTTGCGCGATCGACGAAATCGATGACGGATCGATTATTGCGTATTCTTGGGGTGATGACGTCACGAAAAATTAGCGCGACGAGATCGGCGTTGCGACCATCCGAGATCACTCTAGTTCTGGCGAGTGGACCAGGTGGTCGATTTGTTTTCGAGATAGCGTTTGCGGTGGTTTTGCGTTAGGAAAAACTGGTTTCGTTGCGAGGACGAGGGAAATGAATCGTCACGAGGGCGTAGGGGAGTTCGTCCACTGGATGTGGAGCGGTAAGCGTTGTTAACATTCTCGCGATCGAATTTCGAGGGTAATTGAGTAAAGGTTGATCAGATAAAGGATAGCCGTTTTGTAGTTTGCGTGTCGAAGAGTACTCGAAATTCGTTTGCCGATTCTTTTGCTTGGTGACCGTAGCCTGAGTTGCGCGCAAGGAAGTAGCGTTAATTACGGGGAATCCAGGAAATCGAGTCGAGCCACGGGTTGAGCCGAGACGTTATTGTCTCGAGTTTGAGTGTGACCGAAGTCCGTTACACGGGGTCATTTCACTTCGTCCGGTATATCCTCCATTCTCGGGTAGGTCGCGAGCAGTCACGGGGAGCATTCGAATTCGCGACTGCGTCCCGCCGTCGCCGAGAAAGTGAAGCTCGGGTGCGCGTTGATAAAAATATGCATTTTTCGAGGAGGATCGCGGGTGTCGCGACCAGCCTCGTCTCAGTTTAGTTTTTTTTTCTTTTGTTTGCATTGTCAGTTAGTATTAAGTCGGCGATCAGCGCCATTTTGTAAAGGACGTTCGCGAGCAACGCATCGAGTCCGATTTTGTTTTTGGTTTTTATGAATTAGGGTCTTATTAAGGGGGTATTCTAGTGTAGAGGCATGAATTTGAGGTGTTTTTTGAAGTGCTATAAACAAAAAACAAAAAATATTTTTACCATCCATTTTTTTATCAGGCGTTTATTATCATTTCACAATTACAAAAAAAAAAAAAACAAGTCAAAAAATACAAAATTGAAAGTGCTATGAGTTGTTGAAGTGGGGGGTACGAAAAAAATTGCGCGCCAATGTTGTCACGATTGCAAGCATTTTCAAATTCAGAAAAAAAAAAGATTATCAATCTACATAAATGCAGCTATCGTACTAACCAAAAAAAAGTCGAAAAAAAATTTTTTTTTGCCAAATTACGGCTATCCGAAAAAATAATACGTTTTTTTTTGACTTTTTTGGACGTTTCTGAATTTTTTAAAAATAGTAAAAATTATTATTTCGTTATAATAATAGTTCGTGCGATAGAGACATGTATTGAGAAGATTCTCACCAAATTTCAAGTAAATCGGTTCAATAGAACTTGAGAAATCATGTCAACCGTTTTGAAAAATGTAGTTTTGAGAAAAACGCGTTTAAAGTTTCGAGTAAAATTCGTTCCAGCCGAGCCAGTATTGAAGACGTGTCACTAAAATAGCTATATCTCTGAAAATAATTGAAATTTTGACTTGTCCTTTCAAGGACACATTCTTAAAATGTTAAGCTTTGAAAATATAAAAAAAAAAAAAATCAATTTTTTCAAATTTCTACACTAGAATACCCCCTTAAGACGGCGACTAGCGCACGTAGGCCGTAGAGGTCTCCTAAATTTATTCACCTTTTTTTTTGTTATTATTTTTTTGTTTTTGTTATTTTTTTATTATTTGGTGTGTTTCTCCCTTTCTGATTTAGTCTAGATAAAATTTAACATTATATTTGGAATCGCGAAGGACGACTGGCGTAGTCGTATTATCATTCTTTTTATTTTTATTTTTATTTCTTTTGGTTTTTGTAACATCGCTGATGAGAAATATACCATTGTAATTTTATAGTGAATTGGCCACCTCACGCGTTGGTTGACTTGTGTTGCAATTCTCTCTACCCAAAAATTACCCCTCCCCTCTCCGCGGTACTGAGCTACCGAGCATATGGTCGCGGTGTGTCGTATTATCGATTTCGAGGCGTGTTGATCACGCCAGGCGCCCAACAAATTTCGCGATATTGTTTCAGGTCCGGGATACCCCGCCGGACGCCAAATTATTGTGCACGCGGTAAGTTCCCGGTTATTTGCTCCGAATAACCGAGGTGCAGAAAAATCCCACGTCACAGTGCATATTGAAAAATACATGTCCATACTATTATAATGTCATCTTGCACGAGCATCTCACGGTTTTGAGGGCACTAAATACAAATCTGAAATCATTTTTTGCAGAAAATGTTCCTTTTTGCTTGACAGCAAAGGGATTAAGAAAGTGTAGACCCCGCGACATGAGGTTCTTCGTGTAATTAAGTCACTTTGATAGAAAATTTTGATTTAATAACACCATAAAGTGCTTCATACCCAAAAGTAAGAATTATTCGGTTAATAAAATCAATCCAATTAATGTGTTTATCATAAATGATCAAGAAATTAATGAAGCTTGTTTGAAAGTTATGAAACTTTTGAAAATACTACATGTATTCAGATGGCGGTAAATCTTGATCAACGTTCAACAACAAAGTTCTGAATTTCACTCATTCGTAGTTGAGTTATTTTGAATTCATGAAACTTGAACAATGCGTTATTACTATTGAAAGGAATCAAAAGAATTTTTTATTTATTCTGGCATCATCTACATCAAATAGGCCAAACCACCTCTGACCACCTTGGTAGATCCGTTTTTTTATTCCAAACGTAACGATTTCACTTTCCAGGCATGGTATCGCATCGTCCAATGTCTACACTAGGTTTGCGGAATAGAAATAAGAAGACCGTTTAACCAGACAAAAATCCAGCAATTGAGGTTGCGAGTGTGCTGTCAGATTACTTAAGCACCAAACAAAAGAAACCTAAAGAAAACAGCTCCAACTTATTGAAATTCTTTACCACGATGGCGGAAACGGTGGAAACATTTCCACCGCGATACCAAGTGGAAATTAAACCTAAAATATTCACGTTAATTAACGAATACGAGATGCGCATGTTAACTGGTTCTCAGAGCGACCGGCTACCCGCTTCACCACAGATTCGTCGTGAATCAAACACGATGGAAGCTGTTCATCACCAACGAATTCCGAACGTATCATATTCACACTCCGAATCTGGTCATCGTGCACCCCATCGACACAATGACGATACGATCTATAATGAATATGATAGATATTCAGTACCACCATCACAAACCACCGTCAGCGAGGTAATCGATGAACATGCACCATCATATACCTCCCGCGCTGACAACACTTCGGACACAGCAACCCCCGTGTTGTATCAGTTATAAAATACTTTCAATTAACGATATGCGATACTCGACCTGCATTGCGGTGAACTCAACCGTTCGCAATAATGGCATAGGTGTACACAACACGTTTGACAATAAACATCGTGATATACATAGTGCTAAATCGCGGTCAAATGAGGTCTACGAAATTTATGGACGTATATTTATAGAATTAATATTCACACTATAGTTATACAAGCCTGTGTAACACAATTACCCATAATCCCGTACAGCGGTGTAATTCCTAGATCATATTTTTTTCATATAATACTCGAAAAAATATTTCAATTATTAAAATAAATACTTTTAGCTTGCCGTAACGAATAATAAAAATGTAAACTTAATCTAGACTATTATTGTCTTATCAAACTGGCTATTACGAAACGTTGGAATCAATATTCTGTTTCTATCTATGACAATTACTTTCAACACGGGTCGATGCACGACTGCAACCTCGACTGTGGCTTTCCAGTATTCAAGCACCTCATTCAACGAGCAAAGTCTTGTATTATAAACCTTTACGTACCCAAATATGTGAAAATATAACTATGATGCTTGTGCAATGTTCTCAACTTTTTCGACTGTACGAATGACCTTTTTTTGCTGTATGAATGAGCTTTCTAGTAAACTTGATGTGCTACTGCTAGAGTGAGACCAACGAGAACTAAGCTTTCAAAAACCATTCAACTGTGTTTCTCACGGGAGTAACGGATTTGCAAAAGCAAGCAGCCAGATTTAGTAGCTGAACGTGCTAACGTTGGTTAAAATGAGGTAACGACGGCTGACAGTCAAAATTTGATCAAATGTCATGTCATGTTGTCAATAGAAGTTAAATTCCAGTCGTGAGTCTTTTTACTGTATTGTCCTAAACTGAAGAGATTTGGTAGGTTCGACTGCAAATTATAGATGCTAGGTTCGGCGTCATTTGTTGTGATTTCTTTTTTTTACAAATTTGTAACTGCTTGTTCGAGATATTGAGAAGTGATACAGTAAGAATAGATAAATTGAGGAATCACAAAGGGATTCGACCGGGGCTCGGACTGACATTTCCGTCACGGAAAAACATAATTTCCCCAAAGTTTGAGACCCGTCGGTAGATATTTCAAGCCACAACATCGAAAGATGTGATTTTTCGTTTTATTTATTTTTTTTCTCTGCATATTCTAAACCCACCGACTTAAAAAAAACTCTCGAATGACGAACCAACTAAAAAACATGGTAAAAAAAATGTTTTCGTTGATTTTGGCGGAAAATTACAATTTTAAAAAATTCCCAAAATTTTCAAATTGTGATTTCTGCTTTACTTCTATAGGTGTTGGTTTTGTTTCTTTTTCACATCACCGCCTTTTATCGTAAAATCACTACGAATGATTACAAATTTTTTGTGAATATCAAAATGTATAAAAAAGTAGCGAATTCTCGAAAGATATGACCAAAAAGACTCATAACTTAATCTAAGCACGAAATTCAATTTACACGACACGCTCACTCGACCAAAAAAACTTGGGATGCAGTAAAATTTTATTTTGGTAAGCTAAACAACTTTTTTGAAAATATTTCGACGTGATATTGATAATTCAAAAAATTTAAACCAAACAATAATTCTCTCGACTCATTTTGTTGAAAATTGCATTTTACATACGATTGTGAGTTTCCAAAAAATTGTTCAGCTTACCAAAATAAAATTTTACTGCATCTCAAGTTTTTTCGTTCGAGTGAGCGTGTCGTGTATTATCAGTCTTTTTGGTCATATCTTCCTGAAATTCGCTGTTTTTTCATACATTTTGATATTCACAAAAATCTAGATTAAAATGTGATTTTTATTGATTTTGATGATGGCGCAGTGATGCCAAAAATTTGTAATAATTCGTACTGATTCTACGATAAAAGGCGGTGATGTGAAAAACAAACGTGACCAACACCTATAGAAGTGAAACAGAAATCACAATTAGAAAATTTTCTGAATTTTTAAAAATTGGAATTTTGAGCCAAAATCAACGCAAAAAATTTGTTATCATGTTTATAGTTGGATCGTCATTCGAGAGATTTTGTAAGTTGGTGGGTTTAAAATATGCAGAGAAAAAAATAAATAAAAAAGAAAAATCACATTTTCCGATACTGTGACTACAAATATTTACCGACGGGTTTTAAACTTTGGGGAAATTTTTTTTTCACCATAAAGTACAACTTTCGGCCCCTCGCGTGAACGGGAAGTTGTACTTTCCGATGCAGGGGGTGGTGAAAAATATTATACGTCACACGGGAGTAAAAAAGGCCATCCCAAACTGCGTTCTTGCCACCGTCGCCTGCGGCTTGGTTGTCAATCTCACACGCAGTTTGGAATAGCCTACTTTTCCTCCCTAGGTGCATAATATACTATTTCCCTGGCCAGTCCAAGCTCCGGTCGAATTCCTTTGAGGGCAGTTTTGACATGCTTATCCGGCTAGGCTATTTATTATTACGTTACGTCTTCAAAAAAATCTCAATTGGGTTTTTAATATTGAATTTCGTGTGAATTAAATTCCACGTTAGTGTTTAAAAATTAATCTTCAATTATGGGTTCAGTCATACAAGGGCATTATACACGCTAGTTTGAGAATTTCATATGACATCGTACGGTAAACGTGTTGTAAATTTCATATCATTCAGCAATGTAAACGCCAATTTATTTATATTTACCTTATACATACTGCCAGCCGTTCGTCTGGTCCTATGGGTCTTCGAAATGATGTGTGTTGTTTGGTTAAATCACTCTGTAGAAGGCTGAGCAACTCTTGAAATTTTTCGAGCGTCATGCGGAAATACTGATAAAATTTTGTGCCATCACGGGCGAGTTCTGGGAATAGGGTGTGATATTCACCGTGAACGTTTCTTTTCCGACAAATGTCGTGCACCCATTTCTTTTTTCGTTTTTGGGGTTTGCAGGCTTCTGCACACAGAAGCGCGACGATGAATGCATCTTCTTCCGAGCTGTCCATTGCGAGATCGCTGGTAATACAGAATCACAAAACAAAGTGGTGATGGGTGTTGGTAATTTTCTACTTCCATAGCAACACATTGACAAATTCTCATGGAAGTCAACGTAGTGAGCGCTGCATGACAGGAGCGTATCGACGTGAAATGATTCCAATAAAAAGAGTCCAATCGCGGGCTCTTGTACAATTCACCGTACCTGTAGTTTTATCGGATGAAAAATTTTTCAACAAAGGAAATTGTGAAAGGGCTTAGCATGTGAAAACGGCCCCCAAAGGGATTCTAACGGGGTAGGGCCGGCGCCAGGTATTTTTAAATCGAAATAAGTCCAAAGGGGCTGAAAAAATTCAGAGTGGTATGTGGTGGTTTTCTATCTGTAATTCAAATTTTGCTGGAAAAAATCTCGATCAGGTTTATAAAAAAAAAAATTCAAAAACAGTCAAACATGAGCAAAAGTTTCTGCTCGGACAGCTTCCGATCGAGACGCTGCGAAAACGGATGAAGAGCAAAAATGTATAGGACCTAATTTGGAAAGCACAAAATTCACCAAAAAAGTCTGCAAGGGAATATGTCCATCGTCAATGGCGTTGGCAAGGGCGCCCGAACTTGGACGATAAAAAATCTTTTTTTTTTACGATTTTGACGCGCTTCAAAATGCGTCTCCGAACGATCTCAAACAGAACATCGATGTCCAAACGTTTCATTAAGTTTTATCGTACTCGTATCGTAATGTACTATTATCAAACGTTTGGACATCGATATTCTGTTTGAGATCGTCCGAAGACGCGTTTTGAAGCGCGTCGAAATCGTAAAAAATACGAGTTTTCATCGCCCAAGTTCGGGCGCCTCCCATGCCAACGCCATTGACGTTGGACATATGCCCTTGTGGACTTTTTTTTTTGAATTCTTCGCTTTACAAATTTGGTCTTATACATTTTTGCTTTATCTTCAGCCGATTACGCAGCGTCTCGATCGGAAGCTGTCCATGCAGAAGCTTTTGCTCATGTTTGACTGTTTTTGAATTTTTTTTTATAAACCTGAACGAGATTTTTTACAGCAAAATTTGAATTACAGACAGAATAGCACCACATACCACCTTGAATTTTTTCAACTCCTTTGGATTTCCTTCGTTTTAAGGCCAAAAAATTGCCTACGCTGACTGGCCTACGGCTCCTACTGACATTTTTATCACGGAAAAAAAATTGATCAACGTTTGAAACTCGTAGGCCGATATTTGTTTTCCACATCATTGGAAAATGTAATTTTTGGTTTTTATTTCGTTTCTCTACATCTTTTAAACCTATCGGCTTCCAAACAATCATGAATGACGATCCAACTGAGATACGTGAGACCATTTTTTTTCTCGTTGATTTTAATGCGAAACTCAAATTGTAAAAAATCCAAAAAAAATAAATAAAAAATGCAAATTGTCATTCACGCTCCACTTCTAGAGATGATGGTTTTTTTCACGTCACCGTCTTTCGTCGTGAAATCACTACGAATCATTTCAAATTTTTCTGAATACTGCGCCATTATCAAAATAATCAAGACCCGAATTGTACTTTAAATTTTTGCGAATATCGTAGTATATGAACAAATAGCGAATTTTATAAAAATATAAGCAAAAAAATAAATTAATTAATCAAACTGGCCACCTAATCCAGACAAAAAATCCAATTTACATGAGAGGCTTAGGCGAACAAAAAAACTTGAATTGCAGGAAAATTTTATTTTCATAAGTTGAACAACTTTGTAAAACATACTTCAACGTGATACGGATAATTAAGAAAATTTAAACCTGAAATTGATTTTAGTTTATTCTTTGTACATAATATCGTTACATTTTATTCTTCCAAATGTATATTATTCTGATTAAACAAAATTTTAATGGTAGTTTAATATAAGTTTTGATTTTACATGTATACGATAGTAAGTTTTCGTGTACAATGCAATTTTCGACACAATAAGTCAAGAAAATCAGTTTCAAGTCGAAATTTTGTCTATTATCAGTATCACGTTGAAACATTTTTTACAAAGTTGTTCGGCTTATCAAAATAAAATTAAGTGGAGCGGAAATCACAATTTGAAATTTTTTGGAATTTTAAAAAATTAGAATTTCGCGCCAGAATGAAAAAAAACTCACGTATTTCATTTGGATTGTCATTCTTGATTGTTTGTAAGTCGATAGGTTTAAGAGAAAAGAAATGAGAACCAAAAATCACATTTTCTGACATTGTGGCTACAAATATTGGCCTAGGAGTTTGAAACGTTGGGAAATTTTCTTTTCCATGACAACAAAAATTTCAGTGCGAGCCCCGATCGAATCCCTTTCGAGGTCGTTTTCACATGCTTATCCCGCTAGGACCTTAATTGAAATGGCGGGGTTGAAAGGCCCTAGGGGTATAAGTGTGGTGATTCGGCCCCGGAAAGATATTTGAATGATACTTGGAGGATATGTTGGTACTAATAAAATAATAAGATCCTGAAAGATTCAGATCATCAACTCAATTGGTTTTCGAGAAAAAGCAAAATGTGTAAAAAATGAATTTTTATTTTTCAGAATTGACTGGACTGATTGATATAAAAATTTATCATATTTTGGGGGCTGATAAGAGCTCTTAAGAAAAAAATAAACAGCTATTTAGCTTCATAAGATCCTTGAAAAAAAATGTTTTTCGTTAAATTTCATTCTTTCGCCATGATACAATTTTGGCACAATTATGAAACTGTTTTTTTTTCAAGCCTTATATATTACCCTACAACGTTATGAGTTTTTCAGATTTTGAAAAAAAGTATACCATAGTCAGCCCCCTGAAACTGGACGATAAATACGGTTCGCAAAATGTCCTCGCCGTACTGTGGCGCTAGTAGTCACCTGACCGGCATGCATATATATGTATGATATGGTCAGCTGATAGAGCCTGGAAAGCTGCCTGCCGGTGCCGCCGGTGCTGCCGGTCTGGTGACAGCCAGCTCTGTGTAGTGGCGGTTTCGAGAAATAAAAAGCGAGGACAAAACGCGTTTCGTTTATCTCATAGGAATAGCAGGCCAGTGTCAGGGGGCTGACCATAGTAGAAAAAAATAAAAACCATTTTTCGGCTCAAATAATAAATTTATTCAAACGTTTCGAGCTTTAATTTTTTTATTCTAATACATATTTAGATAATTCATAACTATGTATTAGAAATAATACTTCATATTCAAATCAACAACAATCAT
Source organism: Neodiprion fabricii (assembly GCF_021155785.1). NCBI lineage: Eukaryota > Metazoa > Arthropoda > Insecta > Hymenoptera > Diprionidae > Neodiprion > Neodiprion fabricii. Next base: position 11,965,447 of record NC_060242.1, on the reverse strand, counting down.
TTTTTCGTCATAGTAAAATATTAAAACAGTTAAAAATAAGTAATCAATTATATATTAATTTTAATAAATATTCTGAGGAACTATTTTTTTTATTACAAAGCTCGATTATTAATATATTTTTATAAACTTATGTCATGAATATAACCAAAGTTTATTTTATTGATGAAAGACAATAACATTTATTTTTATTTTTGCCTTGACATTGAGAATTAAAAAAAAAAAGAACGTATGGGGCATTGCATGTCAACTCGACCAATGATCTTCCCTCAACATTTTCGATTTGCTTCCCGATTTTTTATATGATTCACCGATCTCAAAAAAGCACTCCTAAATTTTTTGAGATTTTTTCCTCCAATCGTTAATTTTTAATGATTATTCAAACCCATCTAAAAATTGGCATTTTCTAAAATTCTCAAAAAATGCTGAAAAATTTATTTTTCATTTCGATCATTTTTGCACCACTCCCATGATGGGACTGACTTGCTTTCTATTTTTTTCAGCACTTTAAACATTTTTACTCAACGAAAGACCATATTTTAACGTTTGCAAATTCTTCAAAAATTAGCAAAAATTTTATTCTCCAATCCGATTAATTTTCCTGGTGTTTTGTTGATTCAAAATGTTGCAAGGGCGAAATAAGTGGACGAAAATGGTTCGATCATGGAGTGAGTGTTAAAATAATCGGAATTAAAAACAAAATTTGCGATAATTTTTTGAAATTTTAAAAAAATGCCACTTTTCAGATGGGTTTGAATAATAATTAAAAATTAACGGTTCGAGGAAGAAATCGGAAAAAATTCAGGAGTGCTTTTTCGAGATCGGTGAATCGTATAAAAAATCGGGAAGCAAATCG